>NC_034603.1:14181124-14184225 GCF_900095145.1 Mus pahari | reverse complement strand
AACAACCAGAACACCCAAAACCTTAGCATTATTAAAATTTCAAAAAAAAAAAAAAAACAAACCCCCCCAAAGAACCAAAACAAATAAACAAAAAACCCAACCAACCAAGGAAAACAACAACAACAACAACAAGAAGCCAGAAAGGAATGTAGGAAACCAGTCTTACACTTCCCCTCCCCCTTAAGGTTCTATCCACCTGCCTGCTTATACTTCCAGACCTCACAATGGAAGGCTAAAATAAACCACACCACCAGGGCCTTCGGAGACTGCTTAGTTAAGGAGACTGCTTAGTTAAGGAGACTGGTTAGTTTGGGAGACTGGTTAGTTAAGGAGACTGCTTAGTTAATGAGACTGCTTAGTTAAGGAGACTGGTTAGTTTAGGAGACTGCTTAGTTAAGGAGACTGGTTAGTTTGGGAGACTGGTTAGTTAAGGAGACTGCTTAGTTTAGGAGACTGGTTAGTTTAGGAGACTAGTTAGTTAAGAGTGTTGCTCTTGCAGAGGATTGGAATTTGGTTTCCAGCATCCATGCAGGGTCATCTAACTTCACTTTCCTCATTGGTCAAATGGAAATTACCGTAGTTCCTACAACCAGAGTGTAAGGAACATTAAAACAATAACAACAGGGCTAGTGAGATGGCTCAGTGGTTAAGAGCACTGACTGCTCTTCTGAAGGTCCCGAGTTCAAATCCCAGCAACCACATGGTGGCTCACACCCACCCGTAATGAGATCTGATGCCCTCTTCTGGTGTGTCTGAAGACAGCTACAGTGTACTTATGTATAATAATAAGTAAGTCTTTGGGCCAGAACAAGCAGGGACTGAGCGAGCAGGTTGACCAGAGCAAGCAGAGGTCCTAGAATTCAGTTCCCAACAACTACATGAAGGCTCACTATCTGTACAGCTACAGTGTACTCACATACATAAAATAAATCTTAAAAAAAAAAACAATAACAACAAACCACCAATACATCCTCCCCAACAACACCCAAAGCCTTGGAGATCAGCTACACAAACACCTGTAACTCTAGCTTCAAAGGACCTGACTCCCTCTTCTGGCCTCTTAAGGTACTACACTCATATGTACACTTTCAAGCATAGATGCACACATACACAATTGAAAATAAAATGAATGCTACAGAGACCCAATCAGAGTATGTGTACACCCTTCTGAATGGTGTTCCCTGGATTCCCTAATTCCACCCAGTCCATGATACCCACGGCCAGCCTAGCCCAAGATGGGCATTACTCACAACAGGACCAGAGAGTGCTTCTTATAGACACAGGATTGCAGACGGTTGCTGGATTTCAGAGCCCCTCAGTGATGAAGTGTTCCTGGACACTGAAGGCACTTAAAAGAATAACAGATATTGGCGTTGTTATAAATCAGGGAGCAGGGTTCGTCATAGCAATCACACTCTTGGAATCTGAATCCTGCCACTGAAGATTGGTGTGCTGGTGCAAGAGCCGCCTGCCCTTGGCTTCACCTTGGGCTATTAACTAACACGTCTGTTATTAGCTGGTGGTAATGACCAATTTCCAAGAGATGATTGCTTAAATATCACCCACCTTGAAAAGAGAATTATTATTCAACCGAGAACTGAACTCTTTATTTTGAGTTGGTGGAGCTAATGATGTTACCTCACTTTGCTGTGTCTCCCTCACTAGCGCCCCCTCCCAGCTCCCTCCTCTCATCTGCTCTTCTCATCCCTGGGTGCAGTGTGAGGCATCACACGGTTACATAACTGCTTCCCTCTCGGCCTCGGTGCCCGGAGTCCAGGAAAGGCTCCATACTTGATACTTATTCAAGCAGTGGTAGATGAAGACAGATAGTAATGAAGTCAGTCTTGCTGACAGTGACCACAATGAAAATAGATCCTTTATGACGTCCAGGAATTCTGGACTCCTGTCTCTGCTTAAATGCACATTGGCGCCGATTCTGTCGTCTTCTGCTTTCTTGTTACTGTCATTCTCCTGACCTCTCCTTGGGTCAGAGGAGGCAGGCTGTTCTCAGGGAGTCAATCTGTCTTTTCCTTCACATAAATGCTTCAAACACCTACAGCTACAAATGACTCACCAGAGTGGAGGTTTTTTTCATTGTTTTTCTTTTACAGACAAAGTAAGGTTAAGTGAAGGAGTGCCTTTAGAGCTAAAGGGCACGTGGCTGGTCCTCTTATGTGGACTGGTTTTACAGGAGTCGCCCACTGCCTGTAACTGGTCCCTGTGAAAGGTTCTGGGTACCTCTCTGAGTTTGTTGAAGATCCCAGACTCTATCCACCCTCCACCCCAAAGGTTTTATTAGCATTGGATGGAAGTGGGGTGGAGAGAAAGACAGACAGAGAAAGACAGAGAGAGAGACAGAGACAGAGACAGAAACATAGAAACAGAGACAGAGAGACAGAGACCCAGAGCGGCAGCTGTCTCTCCAATGATGGTGAAGAGGAGGAAGAGAAGGAAAAGGGGAGATGTCAAACGAACAAACTCAGCTGATTGCACTGTCGATAGCCAGGCCCTGGGTCAGGTGCAGTGCTCTGAAGCCATCTGGCAGCCCCCTTTAGTACTCAGAGGTAAATCACTGTGAAGTCCCTTGCTATTCGAAGCATTAATCATGCTGAATTCCTTTGTTATGCTGGGGTCCAGATCAAGTGTAATTCCATTGGAATGCCAGGGCACTCTAGTGTCAATTAATCTCTTAGTTGCCGAGTAGTGCTTTTCTCTGCATGTGCCCCTGTGTGTACTAGTTATTAGCTCTGTTAGTACCCAGCTTCCCCCCAACCCCTAAGTCTTAGAAAGGACCATTTTCTTTGAGTGGGAACCAGGGCAGATCACACCTTACACTTGAGCCTTGTGAGTGGTGGGGTGATCAAAGGGTTGCTTATATTCCCCAGAAGATGCAGAAGAACCTGGGGTTCGAACTTTGGCTCCTCTCTTGGCCAGCTGAGTGACTTTGGGGATGGGGTACGTTGTCCAACTTCACTTTCCTCATTTGTCAAATGGAAAATACCATAGTTCCTATAACCAGAGTGTAAGGAACATTAAAAGAATAGCAACAAACCAACAACTCCCCCTCCCCAACAATACAGCAAAGCTAACCAGACCAAAGC
>NC_034603.1:14179253-14180603 GCF_900095145.1 Mus pahari | reverse complement strand
TGAATAGGCTCTCTGAGGTGGCTGAGAACATCTACACAGTGTGAATAGGCTCTCTGAGGTGGCTGAGAACATCTACACAGTGTGAACAGGCTCTCTGAAGTGGCTGAGAACATCTACACAGTGTGAATAGGCTCTCTGAGGTTGTGGAGCTTCTCGTGGGCCTTTGCACTTTCACTCGTGAGAGCTTTTATCACAAAGCTTATGAAATGAGAAGAGTAAGCAAGAATCCATCGAGAGCCAGGACTGCTGATGAGAGATGGCTCTTATGGGATCATAGGTGATACTGCAGAAGTCTTCTTGCTTCTGGGACAAGGGGGTGCCATGGTGGCGTTGCAGTTCACTCTCAAGCCCAACGTTTTGAATGTTTATAGCAGAAGACGCCTGTTATTGGCTCCAGGAGGCCCTTGCCTGCCTCTCGAGCCTTCCCAGAAAATGCCTAAGCAATAATTGAAGGTCAGAGGCTAGGAGTCTTGGCTTTCCACTGGTAAATAATGAATGTTGCGCCAGCTGCTTGCGCACTCTACATTGAGGGGCAGAAGGAAAGGGAAAAAAAACCCAACAACAAACAATAAAAAAAAAAATCACTGAATAAACATTAATCTGCTCCGTTATCCACAAATAGCTCCTGTCAGATCTCACAAAAGATATCGCCATCCTCTCTCCTGTCTGGTCCTTTGTGTTCTGCCACAAAAGAGAACTCGTGGCCCTAGATTTCTGACCTAGTATAAAAAGCAGTATATTTTCATGACCTGGTAACAGTCACATTTCTACACCATAAAATATTTAAGAAGGCGAGGCCATGCCTGCAAGATCTTGCGGCAGGTGCATGCAATCAGAATGTGCCCCTTTATTATTTATTTATTTAGCTCTCTGTATGGCAAGGCTTAAATGCTTTTCAGGCCAAATAATTAAATTCCATTATGGAAAGTGGGGATAGTTGGCAAAATGTACTCACTATTAGACCCTAGAGTCCTCAGGGGAGTTCCATGGAAAGGATAAGGAACAAGGGGGGGATGGTGCTTATGTGTAAGTTGTGCACTATGATTTAGGTTGGGCCCTCAGGAGTGACACGAGGGCGGAGGGTGTCAGCCATCAGTCTCCTGCACCCTGACTCTGTTTACTTTAAGCTTTTAAGCTAAATCCAGCCTACTGCTTGTTTTTGTATATCCACTAGCAGAATATGGCTTTTTAAAAAAAATAATATTTTGTAGAATGAAAAACCAGGTGAAGTCAAATAATTTGTTGTCCATCTACACAATGGAGTACTACTCAGCTATTAAAAACAATGAATTTATGAAATTCTTGGGCAAATGGATGTATCTGGAGGATATCATCCTTAGTGAGGTAACC
>NC_034603.1:14172257-14178711 GCF_900095145.1 Mus pahari | reverse complement strand
ACTATAACAAAGTACCAGGTATTTTTCAGGTTTTGAGAAAGGGATGATCGGGACTTCAGGAGACTAGGATTGAAGTGGGCACATTCCCTTGGAGGGATGTTTTAATGATGTACCAGTTAATAGAGTTGCTTTCTTTTAAATAGAAAACTGTTTCAATACCCAAGCCCCATGGTGTCTAACAATCACCCTAAATGTCAGTTTGGGACATCTGACGCTTTATCTGAGTCCAGATAGCAACAGGCACAGAGCATATACACATATGCTCTGTAAAGAGGTAAACCTCAGCTAAAATGAAAAAAAAATCATTGAAAATGAATAGAAAAAATATGGCACAAATTTTGTTCTTCATATTCTGTCTCTATAATCAATTCTGTATGAAACTATTTTAAATATTATTTTCCTACTCAAGATTTATTATTTTCAACATTTTCCTAATGACCAAGTAATTTACTTTCTTATAAAAATAGATATTAGGGAGTTTATAAATACTGAACTGTGCATGTGACTGATGAGATCACCATTTTATTCCTATCTCTATGTATGTTAATAAACCTGCTATACACTATTTGTTATACTTGTAAAAAAAATAATATTTTGTAGAATGAAAAACCAGGTGAAGTCAAATAATTTGTTGTCCATAAAAATGTGATGTGGATACAACCATAATTTCTTCACTACAGAATACTGCCGTATTTGCGTCAGTACGATTTGAGTTTTGTGACAGACACCACATGGCTAGGAAGCCAACAATACTTTCCAAGTAGTCCTTCAAAGCAAGAAGTTCTGATGGTCCTCGTTCTCAGACAATGATTCTCAACCTGTGAATCACAGCCCCCTTGGAGGGTCAAATGACCCTTTCACAGTGGTTGCCTAAAACTATTAGAAAACAGATATTTATATTATAATTTGTAACAGCAGTTACAATAGTTACAGTTACAATAGTTACAGTTACTCTAGAGCGGCATTTGGAGCCTATAACCTTCTCTCCAAAATGCTGTCTCTGGACAATACCCTTTTGCATCGGCTCCAGTGTCTCTGCCCCCTCTCACTGTCTCCACTGCTCTTACTAAAGTCTGAGGCCTGAGCATCACCCCTGGGCTTTTGGGAAGGCCTTCTGAGCAGCCTTTCTCCACAGCTGACAACCAACAGTTTATCTTCCATGTGAAACTTCCATCGGTGCTTTCAGACACAACACAGAGTTTTACACGGGTGTCTTCCACACCTGGAGTCTTCTCCTAGGATGACGTCTAGGAAAGGCTTTCCTTTGAACAGCACCCCACCCCACCCAACCCCTCTTTATTCTGCTATGTCTTTGTATCACTGTCCCAGCATTTGATAGTGTTGGACTTTATCTGGTTTGGTTTACTGGATTTCACCCATTTCCCCCCACCACATAGGAAGCTCTTTGGAATTGGGATCTTCAATGTCTGTTCTATTAGGTTCTTCCCCATTCTAATATCTCACATGAAGACTCAGGAAAAGTTTGTTGCATAGATAATATGAGATGAGTCTCCCGACTCGAACTCATTGTAGTTTTGGCATCAAACTCTGCTTGCCTGAATCTCCAGGGAGATGGTGAATTTACGTCTATGTCCTTGCTCTCCAGGACAAGTCTGTCTCCTTCTTGAGGTCTGCTCTCTTGTAAGGTTAGCCTGGTTCTTTTAGGTGAACTCTAACAAAGTGTTGGTTAGTGATAACTGTCAAGCCCATAGAATCCCTTGAAAGATGGGCATGAAGATGGCGATTAGCTTGACTATGTCACTTAATGTGGGAAAACCCACCCACTGTGGGCAGCCCCATTTCCTGGCTGGGTCCTGGACGGTTTGTGTGGAGAAGAGAGCTGAGTCACAACATTCCTCGCTCTCTGCTTCCTGATTGTGGGAACAACATCACCAACTGCTTCAGGCTCCTGCTTGAGTTCCCTGCCAGGATGGGCTGCCCCTTTAATGACGAGCAAAAAGGAAACCATTCCCTCTTCAGTTGCCTTTGTCCGTGTATGTTATCATAGCCACAGGAAGAGAATCCAAGATACCCAGTGCAGGTGTCTCTTTGCAGCTTCCTGTTTGTGGCAACCTCTGTGAGGCTCCTTTTAGATCCCTCTGGATCTATTGGCTGCCCCATATTCTGGTTGCTATTGTCTCTATGACGACCTGCCCCATCTCTCTTTTGATGGATACTGTTTGGCTGCTAGTTGTGAGTGGCATTGCCCAAAACATACAGACTTTAGTCACCAGGGTCAGCTTTTTGTGAGCAATGAACTGACTTAACAGTAATTCAGAAGGCTGGCTCCTTTGCCTGCAGTAGAGAGAAACTTGGGAGTTTGTAGCTTATACTGTAGGTTCCCTGAGCAATCAGCTCAAAAGCCTCTTCATGGGAATTTGGTGGGGGCTTTGCCAGAACCCAGGCTCTGGCTTCCTTTTTCTCTCTTCCAGCATCTGTCTTACCAATATCTCCTGGGGATGGTTCCTTAATAGATCTCTTATTCCATAAGTTTCCTCCCTGGCTCTACTTCTATCTCTCCGCTAACAAGCCCAACGTGCCATGCTTCCCATATCAGAGAGCTATCTGCCATTTCAAGACAGACTATAATGTGACCAACAGCATTAGCAATGCCAGTGTTTCATACATATTGTTGTTGGCTAGGTCCCATGGGGCATCAGACAGGAAGACTTTGGAGGACCCTGAAATTTAAACCATGCTGGTCATTTATTATTTTGTTAATAAGTGAGGCTTATACCTATTAAAGAAATCACACAAAAGGAGGAAGCTAAGAATGCCCTTATATAAGAAAAAAAAAAATCAAAGCCCGGGACTGGGGAAATGATGTAGCTGGAATCTGGTCCCTAGAACTCACATGAAAGAGCTGTGTGGGATGCTGTGCACTTATAATCCTAGAGCTGGAGAAGCAGAGACAAGAAGAATCTCCGGGACTCACTAGACAGCCAAGCTTGCCTACTTGCTGAGCTCAGCACCAGTGAGATATACTTTTTTTTTTTTTTCTTTTTTTGTAAGTGGATGGTATCTGAAGACTGACACCTAAGGTTGTAATCTGGTCTCCATTCCCCGAGTGTACAGCCTCACACTATAGCTGCGTACACAGAAACACACAAAAGTGTAAGCCTACATTTTGTTTTACATACTGTGGATGGGTCTGGATTGCAAAGGAAGTTCACAATCAGGAAGTTCTACTTTAAGTTCCACTCTGGCAGACGTGCTTAGGTCCCCTGAAGGGATCACCAACAAGCCCCCCATCTTTCCTAGCTCACACAGACTGGTCTTCTGTAAGATCGGACTGCCCGGGATGATACAGCTTTCGTTGTCCTCTATGAGCCAGTTCAATTAGTCAAGATTCTTTCTGCCCAGTGTATTCAAGCCA
The DNA here is from genome assembly GCF_900095145.1 of Mus pahari. Taxonomy (NCBI): domain Eukaryota; kingdom Metazoa; phylum Chordata; class Mammalia; order Rodentia; family Muridae; genus Mus; species Mus pahari. The sequence continues at coordinate 14,175,335 of NC_034603.1, read as the reverse complement.
GGCAATCTTTCAAAACCCAATACCCATCCTTAAGGCATCAGGTTACTTCTTCCTGATGAGTCCTCGAGGGGAAAGAGAAGGCTGCTGGTGTGGTCCGTGCACCAGGGTATGCCAACACCAGCAGGAAGAGGAGAAAGGAGCTGGCTTTCTGGCAGAATGTCTGGAATGAATGACCCATGAAGGAGTCAGAAGGGAAGATGCTTTTCCGCCAGTGCCCTGCCCCGGCACCCACAAAGTCACACCGTAACACTGCGTTCAATGTTTTGGTATCTTGGCATCACCTGAATGCCTTTACTTGCTAGATACATGGAATTAGTTCCACATACCTTCCCTCACAATTAGCATATTAATGTGGCAGACTGATAACACTGTGAGGGGGACTGCTTGAGCATGCTGGCAGCATGCTGCCTTTTTTTTTTATTTTTTATTTTTTATTTTTTTGAGAGCGCTAAAGAGAAGCTTCCTTTTCTCTACTGAACCTCAGCACATTGGCACCAAGTCACAGGACTGAAATTGTAAAAAAAAAAAATGTCTCTTTGACCTCCTCATTCCTCCTGAAGGGAAACTAGACTGATGGAACAATCTGATTCAAGTGAGGCTCAGTGGTCCCATGGAATGATAGACTGGTTAAAAGAAACAATTAAGATATTACTTATTTATTTACTTATTTATATTTACTTACATGCCAAATTCTGCCCCCTCTCTGTCCCCCCCTTACAGATTCCCTTCCCCCACTCCCTCTCCTTCACCTCTGAGAGATTGAGGTCTCTCCCTGGGTATCCTGCCATCCTGGTGCATCAAAGTCTTTGCAGAATTAGGTGCACCCTCACCCACTGAGGCCAGACAAGGCAGCCCTGTTGAGGACCAGGTATGACAGCCAAGCTCCAGCTTTAGGGACAGTCCCAGCTCCAGTTGTTGGGGAACCCACAGGAGGCTGAGCTGCATGTCTGCTACATATGAGCGGGGCTGGGGGCTTAGAGCAGCCCATGTATGCTCTTTAGTTGGTGGTTCAGTCTCTGAGAGTTCTTGGAGTCCAGGTTAGTTGACTCTATTGGTTAGTCTTCCTGTGGGGTTTCTAACCCCTTCAGGGCCTTCAGTCCTTCCCCCAACTCTTCCATAAGGGTCCTCGACCACTGTCCAATGTTTGGCTGTGGGTATCTGCATCTGTTTCAGCCAGCTGCTGGGTAGAGCCTCTCAGAAGACAGTTATTAAAAAATATATATATTTTTTGAGCCACAGTGTAGTGGCACATGCTTTTAATCCCAGCACCTGGAAGGTGGAGGTAGATGGATCTGTGAGCTCAAGGTTAGCATGGTCTACAGAGTGAGATCCAGGGCCATACGGAGAAACCCTGTCTTGAAAAAATGAAAACAAATTTTTTTGTACGTATAGTGAGTATGTGTGTGTATTCCTGTATGTGGATGGACACACATGTGTGTGGGTGTATGTACATGTGTTCATGTTGTGGAGTCCAGAAGTTGGTGTCTTCCTTGGTTGCCCTCCAGCATATGTACTGAGGCAAGGTCTCTCATTTGAACCCAGAACCAGTCAATTTGGCCAACTAGCTTGCTCCAGGAAGCCACTGGTTTTGCCTTCCAAGTGCTGGGGTTACTGGTGGCTGCAGTGCTCTCGAATGGGTGTTGGGGATCCGAACTCTGGCTCTCATGGTTTCAGGGAAAGTGCTTTGCTCATGAGCAGACTCGTGTAGCAGGTGCTTTGTCCACTGAGACACCCCTGTAGTCTCCCCAGAACTTTAAATATTACCCTCTCATACGATAAGAGAAAAGTTGGTGCTGATAGGAAAAATGAGACTAATCTGTATTTTCTGGATGACAGACATGGGTCAAATCTTAGCTCTTCTAGTAGGTATTTGTGGGTCAAATGTTCAAGGTCTCTGAGTGTTCAGTTCTGAGAACTTGGGTGGAACTTCTTGGGAAAGCAATTTTGTTTTAAAATAATCTGCAGGGAGAGTGTAATACAAAATTTGCTAGTAGAAAGGTGGTATTCAAATGCCTCATGGCCATTCTTTCTCCAAAGAAGCACAGCTAGCAGATGGCCAATCTGGCATCCAAGCCTGCTGGCTTCTGATCTGACATTCCTTCCCCTTCCGGGATTCCTCATTCATGACACTTTCCTCTCTGAAACAGGGCTGTTGATTATTCTGCAGACTTTGAAAATTAGAGCTATTATAGGTGTTAAAGATCATTGCCAACTAAGACCCAGAATGTAGTACAAGTTATAAGGGCATGAGGTGGATTGTGTCAGATAATGAAGCAACAAGAAAGGGTAGAATTGATATTGATCATTTAATGCACTGAGCATATATTTGAAAGCATCAATGTTAGGTAGATACCAAAGGGAATGCCCAGGTGAATGAATGAAATAGATCTAGCCTCTGTGCCCGCTGCAGCAGTCAGTGGGGCAGAGTCAAGGGGATTCTGTGTAAAACCCTGGCTCACCTGTACAGCTTAAGACAGACCCAGGTAGGTAAACATCAGCTGAAGGGAGGAAGCCCAAGTGGGCACAGGTCAGACTCAAAGACTGTGCGACTCAAGGGAGTCAGAGCTGAAAATGGAAAGGGAGCTTTTGTTTTCTCCTCTTTTTGAGGCAGATCTTGTCATACAACTTAGGCTGGCCTTGACCTCACTGTGTGTTGGAGGTTGGCCTCTGACTTGCTGAGTCTCCCTGCCTTCATCTCTTCAGTGATGGGATTCCAGATGAGCACCACTATACCTGACTGCAAATGGAGCTTTTCTGTTTTCACTTAAAAGTTCTACAGTTTTACAGTGATTAGTGATTCCTTAAAATGGGGCTTTTAACAAACATTCAGGGAATATTTGTATATATTTAGGGCTGGTGTCAGAGCAGAAACCCGTTTTTACATTAACAGTTTCAGCAATAGGATGTAATGATGTCAGTCTCTGTTACTGAATCTTTACTGAGGGCCTGTTCTATGATGTATGGTTTAAATGCATGGCTTCAATTGTGTGTTTTTTTTTTTTTTTTTTTTTTTTTTTTTAGTTTTAATCATGTTTAATTGTGCGTATGAGCATGAGAGTGCAGGTGCCAGGAAAAGCT
>NC_034603.1:14155985-14172232 GCF_900095145.1 Mus pahari | reverse complement strand
AGGGCTGGTGTCAGAGCAGAAACCCGTTTTTACATTAACAGTTTCAGCAATAGGATGTAATGATGTCAGTCTCTGTTACTGAATCTTTACTGAGGCCCTGTTGCATGATGTATGGTTTAAATGTATGGCTTCATTTTTTTGTTTTTTTTTTTTTTTTTTTTTTTTTTTTTAGTTTTAATCATGTTTATGTGTGGGTATGAGCATGAGAGTGCAGGTGCCAGGAAAAGCTGGGAATGTCAGCCTGGAACTGGAGTTGTAGGGTTGTGGTCTGTCTTATATGGATGCTTAGAATTGAACTCAGGCCCTCTGTAAGAGCAGTGCTTGGACTTAATTGCTGAGTCATTAATATTACCTTTATTTTTTATGGACAGAGAAGTTAGAACGCTAAGAAGGCTTGATGAGAAGACCCGGGGTCAGCCTCAGGGTCTAGAGTCATATCGTTCGACTTCCAGAGTGGTCTTAGTGGCTTTTCTATTGCTGTGGTGAGATGTCACAATCCAAACAACCTACAGAAGCAAGAGTTCAGTTTGGAGTTTACGGTTCCAGAAGGTTATAGTAAATGACCATCGTGGTGAGGAGAATGGCAGCAGGCAGACAAACATGGCGCTGGAGCAGGAGCTGAGAGCTCCTCGAGACAACCACCAGGAGGCAGAGAGAGCACGCTGAGAATGGCATGAGCTTCTGATACCTCAAAGCCCACCCCCCGGTGACATACTTCCTCCAACAAGGCCACACCTCCTAATCCTTCCCAAACAGTTCCATCAACTAACAACCAAGCATTCCAATATATGAGCTTCTGGGGATCATTCTCATTTAAAGCACCACAAGAGCCCTGGATGTCAAATACTTCTCAGCTTGCTTTAGAGGGAGACACAGCTGGTAGGCTCAGCTCCCTGGCTCGCAACAGTACAATTTAGGCAATTACTGGGCATTCCTGTGGTTTGGTTTCCCATGGTTGCACAACGGGCTGTGTCCCAGGGTTTTCTAATTAGAAATTAGATTAGAAAATATTCACCAAAGAGTTGTGTTGGGGCTGGGAGGATGGTGCCATGAGTAAGAAAGTTTGCTGTACTGGCATAACTTGAATTTGGACCTCCATCATCCACATCGTAAGCAGGGCATTGCTGCATTTACTTGTACACCTCGCATTTGAGGGCAGAGATGGGCAGTTTTGGGATTTTATTGACCATGCAGCCTAGCTAAAATAGAGTGCTTCAGGAAGACAACCAACATCTTCCTTTGGTTTCTGAACGCATGTGTACACATGCACGTATGTATGCACGCACTCACACTCACACACCTTTTATGCGTACAGGTGTTTTGTCTGCTTGTATGCCTATATATCACTTGTTGTGCCTGGCCTCCAGAGGTCAAAAATCAGTATCAGATCCCCTGGAACTGGAGTTAGAGACAATTGTGAGCCACCATATAGGTGCTGGGAATCAAATTTAGGTCTTCTGGAAGAGCAGTTAGCCTTCAGCTCCCTTCTCACATATATTTTTCTAAAAAGTGCATGCTGGTCTGCTGGAATGACAGCTTTTCCAGGTTTTTTTTTTTTCCATTTGCACTCTCCCTCCTGCAGCCTTGTGCTTCCTTAGATCCAGGCAGACATTTCCATGTGAGTCTCAGTACAAGCTACAGGATGTTTGGTCACAGTGGTAACAGATTGGGGAGAACAGGAAGCTGCTCTGGGAGGTAAATGGATTTCAGCTGGTGTTGGAGCCGCTGTCAGCTCAGTGGGCTTTGAGTCTTCAGGGCAAGACTGATAAGGGCTGTGAGAAAAGTGGGGGAGTGAGAGCAGAGATGGGGAGACAGGATGCCTGTCAAGCCGTGAGGCTGTGCATTGTATGTGTAAGCCTCCCTCCTGGAGCCGCTCTGAGGGACACGCAGAGGCCCAGGACAAGTTTCTGAGTTCAAGAATGGGAAGAAAAGGACGTTTAGATGGCAAACAGCCACATTTGACATTTTGAGATATAACCTCTGTTTTTTCCTCTGTTTTTCACGTGTGTGTGTGTGTGTGTGTGTGCTACTGTGTGCCTGTGGAGAGCAGAGGGTTACAGTAGAATTGGGTCTCTCTTTCCACTGTGTGGGTCCTAAGGATCGAACTCAGGCCATTACGTTTGGCTGGGGAGGCCTTTACCTGGCAAGTCATCTCACTAGCCCCCACATTCTCCTTTGGTACCTTTGGTTCTTTGTGGATTTTCATCTGACCTTCGCCACTGACTATGTGACATTTGACAATCTATTTTACTTCTTTAATTTTTTTTTTAAATGGTTTTTCGAGACAGGGTTTCTCTGTATAGCTCTGGCTGTCCTGGAACTCACTCTGTAGACCTGGCTGGCCTGGAACTCGGAAATCCACCTGCCTCTGCCTCCCAAGTGCTGGGATTAAAGGCGTGCGCTTTAATTCTTATTCCCTACATAAGAAATGCTTGCCACAAAGGAAACATTCAGTAACTTCTAACGATTGAGCTTGCTATCGTTATTCATATGCTATTCCTATTATTGTTACTGCATTAGGGTAGGGTTGTTAGGTTACTGAAATGAAAGTACAAGATGGCAAATCAAATGTGACTTAATTTGTTTTAGATCGACTTATTTTATTATTTTATGTGTTTGAGTGTTTTGCCTGCATGATTGTCTGTGCACTGCGGTGCCTGTGGAGGTTAGAAGAGGGCCTCAGATCCTCTGGGACTGGACTTAGGGACAGTGTGTGCTGCCATGTGGGTTCTTGGACCCTAGCCTCAGTCCTCTGAACTATCTCTTCAGTTGTTAAATATGAATTCTAGACAAATAATAGTTTTATTGATTTAGAGAGGGTCTTACTCTGCAGCCCCGGCTAGCATAGAACTCACTGGGTATGCCAGGCTGCCCGGCTAGCATAAAATTCACTGGGTATGCCAGGCTGGCCTCCAATCTGTGATGACCCTTCTTGCCCCTGAGTTCTGGGCTTATACCAGCTTGCTTAGATTAATTGTAACCACGGATCAGGGCATACTTGTACTAAGGGTCATTCATTGTATGAAGTTCAAATTCATTTCTGCATTCCACATTTTATCTACCAACTTTACATTACGATAATTAAAAAAAAAACAGTTAAATGGGATTTTTGGGCATCTGTACAATGTAGGACTGTCAGGCTAAACTGGGACAGTCACACCCGTCTGAAGGCAGGAGCCTAGAATCTGAAAGGCAGATGCTGTATAGTCTCACGAGAATGCAATGGTTTGAATTCATCTGAAGGGATTTCTCGGATCTTTTTTAGCCTGTCCATAAATTCCTGGTTAAGTATACGGCTCTGAGAAACCATCTGGGTCCGTCAAGTTTGAACTGTTAAGATTTAGAATGCCTCTAATCGGACATGACAAGGCCAGTTGCATAGTTGATAAAAAAAAAAAGATTATATCAGGGCACCATAAAAAACGCATTTATACTTTGTATTCTGATCCAAGTCACATAAAGTATGGGTTCATTTCCTCGTCATCTGATGTCTGCTCAAGGTCTTTCCAAGGGCATGCACTCCATGATCTGTGACAATTAGTTTCTATTTTATTCTTTTTAATTGCAGTGTCCATTTAAATGGAGCTTGGGAATCTAGATTTCTTCCAGAGGTTTACTGCAGTCCACTTACTTGTAATTAAAAAAAAATTATTAGAATCTCATGAAATGTATTTTGGTCGGATTCACTCTAAATCCACCCAAACTCCTCCCAGATCCACTCCCACCTCTTTACCCTTTTCAACTTCTTGTTCTCTTAAAAAAAAAAATTACCCATAGAACCCAATTTGTATAGCCCATATACTCTTGGGTGTGGAGCCGTCCACCGAATCATGGTCAACTTACTGGGAGCCACATTCTTAAATAAAGTTGACTCGTCCGTCCCCCTGAAGCCCCCAGTGTTCATTGCTTTTCTGTTAGTAGTGGGGATCGTGAACCTCTTTGCACTCCATGCTAAGGACATTTGCTGACTTGAGCATGTACAGGGAGCCATATTTGCCACGTGAGTGCAACAATCACGTCAGAAGAAGCTGTTTTGCTTTGATCCTCCCTGGTCTTAAAGTCTTTCTTCCTTCCCTTCTGCAGTGGTCCCCGAGGAGCCCTGGGGTACGGGGTCTGATGAGGATGCCCCATTTGTGGCTGACACTGTTTCTGTACCTTGATGAGCTGTGTGTACTTTAACACCATCCACTGACCAAAGAAACTGTCCTGATGAGACCTGAGAGCTGCACTCATCTTACTGTAGCGAGATACAGATCTAGAGGGCAGCTGGATGCTCTGTGCCTTCAGCAGAATGTTAGTAGGAGATTTACCCCTGAGGCTCCTGAGCTCAACAGCTGTGGGTCTTAGCCAGATTTACAGTACCAAGCACGCATTTCTCATGTCAAGGTCGGCTTAAATCCAACTAGGAAGCAATAGGTGACTTCCACATCACCATGCCTTTCATTCTAATCTCCTTCACCAAGACCAAGACCAAACTTAACAGACATTTCTCTTTAAGTGTACTTTTATTGAGTTTGTGCTAAAGCATTCAACTTAGCTATGATCAGAGCGAGAGCTGAGATTTTTATACTTCTGCTCTGTTTCCTTGTGTGGAGTGAACGAAGCATACTAGCTGTGCAATGGTCACGCTCCAGGCTGGGGATGGTGAGCGCGGAGGAGTCAGTCAGTTGTGTGTAGGGCAGTGGGTGACATGTGTAGTGAAGATGAACCCAGAGGGTCAGCCATCAGAGGTCATTGACTATGGGTCTAAATTGGCCTGCTGGAGGGCACGTATCATTCTTTTTTTCTCTCAAACCCTCAATGAAATATCATCGCCTATCAGGCAGTTTCTAAGAAGATTCAACAAGAAGAGGGTTTGAACTTCTTGTCTGGACTCCTTTAGTTAGTTGGTGCCCTGGATTTGGAAACCAATAGGGAGGTAAGTCCAAACTTTAGGAAACCACAGGAATTTCCAGGGCTCTTCCCACAATGCACTGGAATTTTGAGGCAATCCTTCTTAGATTACAGAGGCTTAAGAAATCCCAGATGATGTTATAAATAAATAAATAAATAAATAATGCATGCATTTAGGGGATCTTAAATGTTAATGTGAAGGAAATTCTCCCACATCTCATAGCTGTTTGTATGGTGCAAGACCAAAGGCCAAGTGATTTTACAAGTGGTGTTTTCCAAGGTCCATGACTTCTGTCCTTGGCTTTCTCTATAGTCACTGTGTCTGGGACTTGGCCTAGCTGAGATGCTTGGAGAGCGATGTAGGACCTGGTGTCCTGGTGTGTGACTGACTCCTGTACTGGTGAAGCTTATACCTTGCTTGCATCTACATCTTCCAGTTGACAACTGAACCCCAACTCTGGGTATCTAAACTAAACATCGCTATTTTCCTCATGCCTGAGGCAGGCCTACTGTCATGCTTGCTCATAGGAGGATGAAAAGCCCATTTAGAATGTAGATTCAAGACAAGCAACAACTTCCTTTGCTACTTGAACTACTTTTGAAGACATTAAATTCACAGATTAGCGATAAGAAGGCAAAGTCTCAGGCGAAGGGAATGTTTGGCAGGTTTAAACTGAGGACAGGAGTGTCCTGAAGGTTCAAAAAAAACCTAATAAAGCAAAGGTTTTCAACCTGTGACTTGTGACCCCATGGGAGTTTGCATGTCAGATATCCTGCATATCAGATAATTACCTTATTATTCATAACAGTAGCAAAATGACAGGTATGAAGTAGCAGTGGAAATAATTTTATGACTGGGGGTCACCACTATATGAGGAACGGTATTGAAGTGGTACAGCGTTAGCGAGGTTGAGAACCACTGGCCTAAGGTTACTTGAGATAGAACATAGTTTATTTTGAGACCATGGGCATCAAAAAGAGACAGCATGAAGTGTTAGATGTTCAGCCAGGAGGATATATTCTAAAAATCAACAAAGAGATTAACAAAGTGCTGAGGGGACCTTGGTCTCCATGGTTGTGTCTACTGGCTCTGGCCTACCTCTTTGCTTCCACTGTAAGACTTGACTTGAGTAATTTTGCTTGGCCCTTCTTGCTCTCAGTAACAACTGTCCTTGTGCGGTTCCTTTCATATACAAACCTAGAGAATGGTGGTCTCCATTTTCCTTGAGAACAAGAAAGTTCTGGCTTTGGGGGCAGAGAAGGGCAAATCTGTATTTACTTTGGATTGAGCCAAGTCTGGAATGGCCACACGCTGGTACCGGGTCTGGTGTTCTTTTTTAAATGTATGTTCTGTAGATGAAATCACCGGACAGATGTTGATTTAGCTGGCTTCATTATTCGGGTTCTGAATTCTCAGTGCTCCCAGGCTGTTTCCCATTAAAAACAAGAATTTTTTTATTTTAAAGGCTAATCTCCAGTTAGGTTCTTACTGTGAGTAAGCACAGACACTTTTAATGCTTTATCTCCTGGAGTGTCTCTGATACAACTGAGAGGTAGGTTCTGAGGCTTCTTAAGTAAGAGCCTGGTAGGGGCAGAGCCTTGGTTTGCACTCTCTTCGTTCCACATGAACGCTGGTGCTCTTGATGGCCAGGTGGAGATGTTGGCTCCTGAGTCCCTGGAGGCTGCACTTGTGCCCTGGAGAGCTCCCAGAGAGCCACTTTCTCACCCATCTGCACATTTGCCTCAGCTGAACTCTTATTGTCAGCGAGGAAGCTATCATCTGGGCTTCTTCTGGTATGTGAGGAATGTGTTGACTCCTGCTCCATCTCTGGATCACAGGGTCCCCATCAGAGAAGCAGGAATGGCCAAACATCCTGAGTCTGAAGACACCGCGGAACATAGACCTTTCTAGGTCAAGGTTATGGTAGCCATAGGAACGATGGCTGCAAACAGGAATGACCATCAGATGAAACCCACCCAGGAGTACAGAAACAAAACAAAAATACAAACAGAGCAAAAAAGACGTGGTGTGTGTGTGTGTGTGTGTGTGTGTGTGTAAGTACTGCAACTTTCTAGAGCATTCTAACATAGCAGCAGCTTTTAGTCTCATGTATCTAAGAAACAGTGTGTTTTTCCTTTCAAAACAACTCAAGGCCTTATATCTCAGGATGGCTAGAACTTCTATCTTGTTTAGTCCTTGGAAGCATCTCTGGGTACCCCAGAAGAAGTAGAGGATCTGCAGTGGAGTCACGGGACTTGTGAGGGTCCCGGGGCAGAGAACATTGATTGGCGTGCCTTGACTACTGAGATGTCCATTAATCCAGATTACATGGTATATTTCCTGTTTCTCTCAACTTTGAGCTGCAATGGAAAGTAGAAAATCACTGTCAAAGCAGAGAGCTCCATAGCTATTCTTGTCTCAAGTTGTACCATAGCTATTCTTGTCTCAAGTCCGTACCATCTCTGTGAGCCTGCTTGGGCTTCTGCTCTCATTGGCTCCAAAGGCCTCTTATCTTCTCTCTGTCTCCAAGACATTCTTAGTCTTTTGAGTCTTTCTCTTCTTGCTTTTATTAGAGCAATTTTGCTATCTCTACCCATCTGTTCAGGACTCCTGACATCCTGTCCTCCATAGGGTAAGGCCCACCATGGCAAACTCAGATGGTGGTGGAGGCCAGGGAGGTGTGAGTCACGCTGTTACGTAAGAGCTCAGTGTACTAGAGGACATTTGGTCTGACGAGAGGGGCGTGCCACTCCTGGGTTTTACCACCCATGCTGCTTTGTGTTGTTGGATCTTCTAATTTTTCAAGAAAAAAAAAATTCCAGATTTTTATGAGTAATCTCCCATGGGTCAAATGCTGGTTCAAATATTTAAAATGATTCTGGCGAGTCCAAAATGAAATAGCCACACACTTGCTAACAGTTCCCATTACCAGTGTAGGTGTTTAAAGACAAAGTCCAGAGAAGAATTAATTCTACAGTTACTTGGGCAAGAAAACGCAGAGCTTGGTATTGAATACATGGGAGGGAAAGGGAAGAGAAAAAGACTAGAAGGAAAAACATGAGGTGAATTTCTCAAGGGTCCTCCTGTCCTACAGAAGATGTGTTAGCATTTGCTTTTCTCAACTTAGTTGCTATGGGACTAACAAATCAGCTTACTTTTGATCCATCTTGCTCCTCAAGTCTTGATACTGAGTGATGTCATAGAATGGACAGAGTAGGAATCGATGCCTCCTGGTTCTGAGGTCATTATGCCTTACATGTGCAGAGTTAGAGTTAAGTTTGTGGGGTTTGTTCGGTTCATTCCCAGGCTTTGCTGTAAGCTTTTGTTGATTCTTTTATTTGGAGAACACTATCAACTCTGGGGGAGATGTTTCTCAGGTATGAGAAATGGAGAAGACCAAATATTATTGGTAACTGCTGGTTATAAAACAAGCGCTCAATTTGGCTGAAAAGGGCACATCTCTAATGAAGACCAGATTGGACAAAGAAGGGACTTGCATGGAATATCGAACATTTTTCTTTCTCCCATTGTAAGCTTCATGAATGACCACCAGCTAAATAAATGTCACAAGGACTTGGTTTCTTCGCATTTATCATATCTGCTCCTTGTCATACTGGCTTTATTCCCAGGATCCTTATGATGTCAACTTGATGATGCATGCTACATTCAGCAGAGAGGCATTTCGATTGAGTAACTGTCTATCACATTGGTCTGTAGGCATGTCTGTTGGGGGATTGTCTGGACTGTTATTTTGATGCAGGGCATTGGCACCATCACTAGGCAAGTGGTCCTGGGCTGGGTAAGAGTTAGCCAAACATGTGCCTGTGAGCAAGTCAGGGAATGAGCAAATAGTGTTCCTCCACAGTTTCTCCTTCAAGCTTTGGATTGAGTTTCTGCCCTGACTTTCTTCAATGATGGACTGTGCCCTGAATGTGTAAGCCAAATAGATTTTTTCTTCCCCCAAACTGCTTTTGGCTAGAGCGCCTTTTCACTGCAACAGAAAGGGAATTAGAACATTCTGGAAACTCCTTCCTTGCTGAGGACTGTAGAACTCTTGGAATGCAGCCCACAGGTTAGCACTGCCATGATGGGTGTGGCTTAATGTGGCATGACCCTGGGGACCACGAGTCCTGAGGACTTCGTGATGTTATGGGGTTCGTCTCTGACTGCTGCTCTCACATCCCTCTTAATCTAAGAATTGTAGGAAAACTCTAAGGGGGCTTCGAGACCCTCACTGGGCAGCATCTCTGGCACTCACAGTATTAATGTCTGATCTCTCCCAGGCATTGCTGCTGGAGCAGGTTAATGATTCAGTCACCACCCTAGGAAAGAACTTAGAACTGTAGATTGTCAGCTATGATCTCCACCCTTAGAAAACATTTGGAAAAATAAAATTATTAGTGAAGCTAAGTCATGATACTTTTGCTACTGGCTCTGATGTAGGAAATCTTAGGGAACAATTTTAAGTCCAGAAAGGCACACTCTTACTAGTTAAGCTAGGGAGTTTTAAAGGTCAGGGAACAAGGGCAATGGCAGCACTGGCGGACGTGACGCTCACTGACGCTGGACTGGTGAGGATTGATTTCTTACACCCAGTTTTGCCCTCAGCTTCCTGATATGATTTGTTAAGAATTGCTGATGAGTAGATATGCATTCTGAGGATTTGAAGTAGATGTAACTGATTTTTTTAATATAAAAGTTTAGATTTGCGACTCTTTTAAGGTTCATACAAGATTACTTTTAAAGATAAATAATAAAATAATAAATCCTTTCTTTGTAACTGCAAATTGCTTCCTGCCAGGAAGAGAAAGTGGCTGAGAAAACGCCCTTGCTTGTTTACACTTTGTTAATCTATAACAATCTGCTTAGTTATGAATGTACATGGGTTCTTGGGAATAAGTTTTCCCTTACCTGTACTACATAATGTTATTTCTTGTAAAGGTATTGAGGAATATACTGTTTTTTTCATAGTCATTCATTAGAAGAGAACTAAAACATAATCACATTGTAATTTTATACTGCTCGAAAGAGTTACTGGGATATATAGGCTATGGGAGAAAAAAATTGAAAAAATAAAGTTGTTGGAACATTGTTCCTACTACCCACCAACTGTGTGTATGCATGTATGTATGTATGTATGTACACACACACACACACACACACACACACACACACACACACACACACATGATCACATGATATGCTTGGAGCCTGCTTGCTTTGCTCCAGTCATTCAAATATGTCTGTTTGTCTGAAGGTCTGCCTGCATGTATGTATGTATCAAGAGGCCAAACCTACTCCATCTTGGGACCAGACTCCATCTTAAAAGAAAAGGAGCCCGAAAATCTGACCTTCAGCTGAATCCAAGCTACACCCAAGTACCGGAAAGGACCCCATGGCTGTTCCTTGGCCCATACCCCAGAGTTACTCCCGTGTTATCTTCTAACAACAGCCAATCTAGAGAAGTCTGATTGCTTCAGATGTGCTTTCAGACCATTTGTGATTGTTCATGGGTTTGCTTCAGAACACCCACCTGTTGGCTTACAATCGTCAGTCAATTAGACAATCGCTAAGATAGACACTCCCTCACTTGCTTGCCATTTCCTATAAAAACCTAGTCCCACTGCTGAGGGTCCCCTCCTGTCGTGTCAGGGTTGGATGCCAGGGGGCCTGAGCTTGAGCTGAAATAGAGACCTTATGTGATTGCATCAGAGTAGGCTCCTGGTTGGCCTTTTGGGGCTCTCGAATGATGCACAACCTATGTATGCATGCATGCATGTATGCATATATGTATACATGTATGTATGCATGTATGTATGTATGTACATATGAATGTGTGAAGTTGCTGGAACTGATTTTTTGCTTCAACCATTCTCTCTGTGTGTGTTTGATTTCCCCCCTTTCTCTTCTCTAATCTCTAGCTGCTTTAGGCAGCTCCCCTGGTCAGTGTCTGGACAAGCCCTGTCAGCTGCTCTCCACACTGACTTCAGCCAATGCCGCTCACTGCCTGCCTTGGTTTATCCTGTGTGTCAAAGCTTATCATTGGCACTTCTTGGTACAAACCCAAGAGAAATCACGATGGCGTGCTCTTACCAGTCTCAGACAGACCTTCGAGGTTCTGATCTAACAGATTGCTAAGACTAGAGAATTCCTTGTTTGACTGGCCAAGCCTAAATCAAATATTAGTTCCCTTCTCTACACTCTCCTATCACAGCCTGGACTGGTGTCAATTCTCTTTAAAGCAAATTGACTGAGAGTTGGAGGCCCCAGGGCAAAGCTGTAATGCTGATAAGTAGAGAAGGGAGTCTGAATGTCAGGCAGAAAACACCAAGTGTCTACGGCAAGCGCTTACTCGAGGGGACAGTGTATAATTTCCCCTCTAACTCCAATCAGGTTGGATTTTCTTTGGAGTTCCTAACTAATGTTTTGGTGGCAAATAATGTTAGCATTGAAGAGTGGAAACAGGGCTTTTGGAAGTCAGATGTGAGGGAGAATGTTGACTACTGTGGCGATGAGAGCAATAAGTCACCAAGTGCCCACATCTGTCTAAACAATAAAGCTAAATGCTCCGCGAAGGTGGGAGCAGTGTCCCATCCTGCTCAGTTTTACTCACAAATTAAGCAGGCCAAAACCAAACCAAACCAAACCAACCAACCAAATAAACAAAAAAACCCAAAACAAGAGCCGGAATCATTGAGGAGTCTATGACACAAAAGCAATAGCAGGGACACTGCCCCATCCCCAATACGCTGCGATCTGAAATTGTGTGACATCAGACTCAGTTATTCCGAACATCATCTATTCAATGGGACTAATGGAATATGTGGGCTAGGCTGTTAGGAAGCATGAGTATTCTATAGAATGATCTCTACACAGTCTGCACTCAGTAAGCACTAGGATTTATTTATCTATTTGTGTATTTATTGGTTTTGGGCATTGGACACAAGGCCTTGCACATGATACACAAACACTGGACCACTGAATTACATCTCCAGTCCTTGTAGTTCTATTACATTATGAACATTTTTATTATCTTATTTTATTCTTCCAACATAGGGGATGATAGGAAAACAATATCATACAGTCCATTTACCAATTAAAAAAAAAAAGAAGGCTAGAAAATCCAACCTTCTCAGCCAGCATCATATGTAAGGAAAGGGTGGAGGCGGAATTTAAGTCCAATTTTTCCTGACTCCAAATGTCATTTCCCTAATTACCATTCCATTTTTCCTTTCCATCCTTTAATATACTAACTGAGAAGACGTGAGGTCACCAAAGCCCTGGATTTCTGTTCCTGTGTGGGTGGGTGAGCCAAACCACTGGGAATGTGGGAAGAAACCAGAGAAGCCTTTGCCTTCTGCAATCTATTTATCTTTTCCCACACAGTGCAGTTCTGAAGAATCCTAATACCAAGGCTTTGCTAATAAACGCCAGCAGATGCACGGATTTAGCTTAGCTTTGCTAGACTAGAGCCTCTGAGAAATGTTCTGGTCTCAAACACCTAGAAGGAGATAGGTGCGTGGTTCATCTTAAAGCAGTCATGGGTAATTCAGGTGGAGCCACCAGAGCCTCTTCTTTCCATTGTGGGCACTCAGTGTGGATTTCATTCAGCACTTATAGGTCATTCATTCGACTCCAGGCGCTGTTCGAAGTGTCTCAGATAGACTGGGTTTTCTTGCTTAATTCTCTCAAGTGACCCCACGGGGTAGATGTCCAAGCACAGCAAGATGAAGGACCTCGTCACAGTGTCACACAGGTGGCCACTAGAAGTTCTAAGACTTGAACCCAACTTGTTTCGTCTCGGAAAGTAAATGTGTTATCTCCTAACGATCCAAGCCACCACTGGCAAGTCATCCGTTGTTGAGTGATGCTTAACTCTTCCTATGCTTATAAAACATAAAAGTACATGACCTCTGCCTAATGTGAACCTCTTCAGCTCCTAACGTTTGAAAGGAATCTCTGTTTTTAAGTTAGCTGGATTGCCTTATCTGATGAACGCTGGTCTCTTTCACTGACCTATGAATCCATTATGTCGTAAATTCTGCCTGTAAACTCCAGGCAGAATATATATTCTATTTATATTTGCAGGGTAAAGATAATGTAATATTCTATTTGTAGCACTCACAGTGTGTGTCTGTGTATTTGTGCACGTGTGTGCATGTTTTCTTCAATCACTCTCCGCCTTATTTTGGGGACAGGTTCTTACCTTGAACCTGAAGCTCACTGAGTTACGTAGGCTGGCTGCCCAGTGAGGTCCAGACCTCTTCCTATCTCCACCTCCCCACTGCTTGGGCTACAGGTATGTGCTGCCGTACCCAGGTTTTCATATGGGTGCTGGAGCACTGACCTCAGGTCTTCATGTTTGCACGGTAAGTACTTTACTGACCAACGGCACCTCCCTAGCCCCAGCTGTTCAGTTTTTATGCAATGACCTTACTAGATACCAGGGTATAACTTGTGTCCAATAGTGAGCCAAGTTTGGACATTTGGGGATAAAGTCTTTAGACACACCTCTGGATAGAGAAGTTAGGATCCACCTGGGGATTGGCTCTTGGCAATAGGGATTAATGTCACTGGCTATGTGTTCTTCTCTTCCACACCTGTCTCTGGACTGATCTGACATGCTGGCTTCACATGAGTGTTCTCCCAACACCTCTTCCTCCTGCTTGCCCTTGCCCTTCCTCTTGGTCGGGGGCCCCACCCCTCCAGCAGCATCCCACTCTGAAAACCCTTGACCAGAGTAGCCTTGTCACGTCTCATCAAGCCCCATCTGTGTTTGGGACAACGAACATCCAAGCATTACACACACTTTTCTAAGAGTGTAAAATGTTGACTGTGCCACTTAGCCAAGGTACCCACCCCCCACCCCTACCCCCAGGACAGGACAAAGAGAGTCAAAGCCCGAGGAAACACGGACATTTCTGTGTGAAACAGAAGACGTCCTGTTCCGCTCTGGCCCTCATAAACATTAAACTTCTTTTTAAATGGTGACATTTCTAGCCTATTCTGAAATGTATTGATTTTTTTCCCTTCTCTGTGAGTCACTGCCTATTTTTCCTTCCTATGGTAGAAACATATTAAATATCAATGTGATGATTAAAAAAACACATATGTGTATGTGTGGGTGGGCAGATGAGAGCATGAGGGGATTGTTTTTACAAACTCTTAGAAGGGAAATGGCTTTCTTACAGATTCCCACATCGTCATTCAGCTCCTCACATCCTCAGTCCACTGAAACAAAACCAAATAACCATTTCCGGTTTGAAAGCCAGCTGGGAAAAAATTTCAGAAAGTTCCGGTGATGGTCCGCCATTTCGGGGCTATGTGTCTATTTATATACTTAATATATATCAGCAATTTGAGGTGGTCAGGGAGTCAGGCTGCTGTTCCTACTTTGGGCAGTAGAGGGCAGAGGTTTCCACGCCTGCCTGGCTGATATTACCCAGGCAACAACATTATGTTTATGCAAACAGCCTTTGACATAATAGCTTTGAAACAGCTGAAAATTGAATTGTGCCTTCAGGCCAAACATCTAGACCACCGCCTTTGTTAGATTCCTCTGCCGCAGTAAATTGCGCTCATCCTTGGCTCCGGAGCTACTTCCCCTGGATTCCAGGCCCACGATAACTTTGCTTTAGAAGAAAGACAAATGCTATTTCTTCACACAAATGGTTCTTACATTTTTTTTTTTCTACCTCCAACTTTCATTTGAGGGCCTGAAATGGCTGCGCGCGTTTCTCCAGCCAACTGAAGAAAGAAAATAAAAAGAGAACCGGAGACCTACACCAAATCCATCGAATTCTAGAATCTCTGTGGGTTCCCACAGCTTCTTAGCGCTTCCACTTGATCTAATTAGGACTTCGCCTCCCGAAATAAATACCTAATAAAGAATGAACCTATTAACAGACTAAATTTACTACACGCCTATTTGTGCGAAGTCCTTTTGCGCGTTTTCTTGAAGTGGTAATGCAGATGAAATTGAACGTTGTTTGACTGGATAATGGTCTCCCGCTGTAAGATGGATTGTAGAAAGTAAAGGTGGGGCGGGAGGGGGAGCAGGCCGCTTTATTGAATCCCATCGATGATAATGGTGTCACCTGAAATAGCTTCCTGAATAGAGCGTAAAGGGGAGAGAAACAGCAGCATCCACAGCCAATGTGCATCTGGGGAACAGTTGGTTTTCTTGGAAGTAACCTTACTCTGGTTTCGGGTTCATTGTCCTAGTTTTGGTGTGTGTGTGTGTGTGTGGTGATAGAAGGTAGATTTAAAAATAATATTTTTAATTAAATTGTGTGTGTGTGTGTGTGTGTGTGTGCGCGCGCACGCGCGCGCGTGCGTGCGCACATGCGCGAGTACTTGTGCGCGCTACATGTGAGTACAGACTCCTGAGGAGGCTAGTGAAGTCAGATCCCCAGGAGCTGCAGTTGCAGGTGGCTGTGAGTCACCTGATCTGGGTGCTGAGAGCTGATCTAGGGACCTTTTGCAAGTCATCCCCTTTAAATGATGATCTGTCTCTCCGGCCCAGAAAGCAGATTTTAGCGACAGTTGTTGTGGGCCTCATGGATATCCTGGTTGGCTTTTGTCGCTGTTGCTAACTTGACACAAAAAGGTTTTACTAGATTGACTACGGCAAGTCTCTCTAGCACATTTTCTTGGTTCCTGATTGGTGTGGGAGGGCCCAGCTCCTTGTGGCTGATGACACCCCTGGGCTGTAAGAAAGCAGGTCTAGCCCACCGTGGAGAGCAAGCAAGTAGTCAACGTTACTCAGTGGGTTGTGCTTCAGTTGCTGTCCGTCTTCACATCCCTCTCTTGAGTTCCTGCCCTGGCTTTCTTCGGTGGACGATGGCCTGGGATTCATAAGCCGAAATCAACCCTTTGCTGGTTGCTTGTGGGCATGGTCCTTGTCACAACAATAGAACCCAAGCTAGGAAAACAGATGCTTCCCGAGAAAAACATAGATACTGTCAATATGAAGCTGAAACTTAGTGTGGAGGGGTGTAGTAGAATTCATTCATTAGCAAATAGTCACCAGATGCCCAGCTGCTACAAAGTAACTCTGAAATTCCAACTTGGAGACTTGGTGGGAAGGCAAGACCCAGGTTTGTTTGTTCCTTCCTTCCTTCCTTCCTTCCTTCCTTCCTTCCTTCCTTCCTTCCTTCCTTCCTTTCTTTTTTTGGGTTTTCGAGACAGAGTTTCTCTGTATATCTCTCTGGCTGTCCTGGACCTCACTCTGTAGACCAGGCTGGCCTCGAATTCAGAAATCTGCCTGCCTCTGCCTCCCAAGTGCTGGGATTAAAGGCGTGCACCACCACTGCCTGGCTTACTTATTTCTTCAGGATGCTTCCCAACCTCG
>NC_034603.1:14144995-14155960 GCF_900095145.1 Mus pahari | reverse complement strand
CCCCCCCCCCCCCCCCGTTGCTCAAGACATTTTAATAGAACTCCAGGTATCAGAAATAGGTCTATGAATCAAACACTGACTGATAATAAGTCATGAAGAAATTTGTCTTAAAGCATCTATTTACTACACAATTTCCCCGTTAAATTCCAAAGCAAATTTGCACGCCAGTGAGATGAATTGAGCTTTTTATTATTTATGATTTTATTAATTTTTAAATATTTATTTTTAAGTGTGTATGTGTGTATTCATGTACACACATATACATGCGCTGAGTACAGTGCTATAGAAACCAGAGGCGGTAGATTTCTAGGAGGTACACTCAGTGAGCATCCTGAGGTGGGCACTGGGAACTGAACTCATGTCCTCTATAAAAGCAGAATATACACCCTCACCTCTGAGCTTTCTCTCTAGAGAATTAAATTTCATAGAGAATTAAATTACGTAGAAGAGGATTAGATCTTGCCTGAATATTTGCTACTACAAGATTTAGAGCATTTTCACCATTTTAAAAGAGCTGATTGATATTTTAATTTTATAATAACCAGTGCCAAAGTGCTCCTTTGATAAATACGTAGTCCAAAGAGCAGACATGGATGGAAAGTCTGCCCTAATCTCGACCCTAATTCACTTAACAAGTACTTATAAGATTCAAGTCTCCAACGCTACATTAGTTACTTTTCTGTGAACTAAAATAAGAAACCGCCATATCAAGGCAACTCATGGGAGAAAGAGTCGGTCTACTTGTGATTTCAGAGGTTACAGTCTATGGCAAGGTGGAGACAGCAGGCAGGCATGGTGGCTGGAGTAGCGTGCTCTGAGCTTACATCTTGTACAAGACACACACAACAGACAGTAACCTGGAGGTGGCATGAGTCTTTAAACTCTCAAAGCCTGCCCTGGCCCCAAGTGATGTAGTTCCTCCAACAAAGCCATGTCTCCTAAACCTCCTAAATAGTGTCACCAAGTGAAAGTCAATATTCAAATACACAAGTTTATGGGGGACATTTTCATCAAATTACAAAAAAAAAAAAAAATCAAACAAATTAAGCATTCTAACTCAATCCAAAGGTACACTAGTTCGATACTTACATGCCAAGGAAGGCCAGGAGGAAGTTATGACATCTTGGTTTTCTGTAATAAACAACTATATTCCTGTAAATACAGGGCAAACATGTACACAGTAAAAATACAACAATTTATGACATTTAATTGTTTCAAATCTGGGTTTTAGGCAGATTTCATTGGCATTGTGGTGAGACAGTGTATGCAGCACACAGTATGTATGCAGCACCCAGTGGGCATACTATGTGTTTAGAGCCAATACAGCAGTGATGTCTCATGACTCAACATGGAGGTAGACTGTGGGAAACATCCAGGATTCATAACACATTTGATTTTAAATTAATTTTTTTTGGTCCCAGCATTTAGGAACTTTTTACCAATTAAAAAAAATTTAAACAATTTATTTTGAGTGTGGTGTGTGTTGGGGCAAGAGGTACCTGTGTGGAAGGTAGAGAACAATGGGAACAAATCTATTTTCTTCTTCCACCTACAGATCCCAAGGACTGAACCCAGGTTGTCAGACTTTCCAGCAAATGCCTCTACCCACTGAGCCATCTTACCAGCCTGGCTAACAAGTATCTTCACAGTGGGACCACAGCTCATAGTTTAAGAAACATGCCACACACACAAACACACACACGCGTTATATATACATACACAAACACACACATCCTATATATACATACACAAACAAACACACACACACAGAGACTCACAAGAAAAAAGGGACAAGTTTTAAAGAATAATTTTAAGAAAACTCATGTGACCCCCATACCATCATGGAGAAGAGAAGGCCAGAGCTTACAGTAGACCCCCTGTCTGTCGGAGATACATTCCGAGACTTGCAGGGGGCTGTTTGAAACTGTGGATAGTACTGAACTGTGTGTGCCTGCCTGTTGTTTTCTGTACTCAGATACAGGAGATAACATTTAATTATAAATAAGGCAGCATAAGGGGTTGAAAACAACGAAAACACCTCTGACAGCAATTTATACTAGAAAGTGTGAATATGTTCTTTCCATCAAAACATTTTATTGTACTTCAACTTTCTCAAGGGAAGGAAGAACTCCACAACTTTCGGACATTGGTGTACTGCCAATATCACTCATCTCTTGCTTTGACGTCATTTTAGTGAAAGCAGCCTCTCCACATAGCAGCTAAATGACTAATGGGTGAGTAGCAGCTATAGTGTGCATACACTTGGCACAGAGGCAAGTCATAGTCCAAGCAGGACAAAATACAACCGTGTACAATTTCATTATACTACTCCAGATGGCAAATGATCTCACATTTGTCTACCTGTCTGTGTGTCTGTCTGTCTATCTATCAATCTATCTATCTATCTATCTATCTATCTATCTATCTATCTATCTATCTATCTATCTATCTATCATGTATGTATGTATGTATCTATCTGTCTATCTATCTATTTATCTATCTATCTATCTATCTATCTATCTATCTATCTATCTATCTATCTATCATCTATCTATCTATCTATCATCTATGTATGTATGTATGCATGTATGTATGTATGTATCTATCATCTATCTATCTATCTATCTATCTATGTATCTATCTATCAATCATCTATCTATCATCTATCTATCTATCTATCTCTTCTATCTATCTATCTATCTATCTATCTATCTATCTATCTATCTATCTATCTATCTATCTATCTATCTATTTATCATCTATCTATCTACCTATCTATCTATGATGTATGTGTACCTGAACAAGTACAGAGGTCAAATGACAACTTGTTGAAGTTGTTCCTCTCCTTTTACCATGCATGTCTTGGGCACTGAACGTAGGTTGTCACATTTGGTGGAGGGCACCTTTACCTGTTGAACCATCTCACTGACCTATAATTTCAAAATTGCAGCTTATATATAGAATTTTCAAGTTTTATATTTTTTGAACTACAGCTAAATGCAGGTAACTCCACTATCCTAAAATGAATAATGGAACAAGGGACAAAGACTGTATTATGGAGCCATAAATTCAGTTACTGGACTTAAATACAGACAAAACCCTTTTCTGGGACTTGGGCTCTTTTCAGGATAGAAGTCTATAATTATTTCTCTTTAGTTTGTCTAACTATATACAATTTGAATTAAAAGAAAGAATGTGTTTATCAGTGCCTTTGTAGAAGATGATAATGATAGAGGTTATTATGCATTGCCATTTCTCTAGACTTTACCTGTAGGACTTGAATACCCTGTCTGAAAAGACAGGGGCAACACTGGTTGGTGAATGACAAACAAGTTCAGTTTATGGTGATGTGGTCCCTGATCATCACTCTGATCTGAGTGATGTAACATACCATGTGAGGTTTAGGAGAAGGTGAGTGGGGCTTATAAGGCAGAGAGTGGGTGGGGTTTATAAAGAGATGGGCAGGTGTCAGAGGCTGACTTACATGCTGGGCCATTAGGATACTGGTAAGCCCTGTGGCAGTTAGACTGTGCTGGCTGTGTGTAGGATGGAGGAGTCCTCAGCTTCATGGTGATCCTACTGGCTTCTTACAAAGTACACACATCTGTTAGATTGATAGCTAAGGCTCTGCTTCCTGTGTGTGTGTGTGTGTGTGTGTGTGTGTGTGTGTGTGTGTGTGTGTGTATGTATGTGTGTGTGTGTTACCAGTGCTAAGACATTGCTGGGAGATGAAGGCACCGTCCATATCTTACTCTACTTTGAGAAGATAATGCTTGAAGGCCTAGCTTTATTAGATAAATAACACCATTTTGAAAGAAACAAGGTCCTCTTGGTTGCAAAGAAGGCAATCCTCTCTTCCTTAACAATACTTTCCACCACAGATTGCTACCACACAGGATGTTCTTTTGGCTGCTAGAATTCATTTTTTTTTCCTTTTAAAATTACATGAAAACACGATGCAAAAATGTTCTCGAAACTCTCAGGCTCCCGAGAAAATGTGCAAAGTTTACAAGGAAAAAAAGGGAGGCCTTGGGGACGGGCACAGACCCTCAGCAAAGGAAAGCTCATCCTTGTGACTTTAGAAGGCTGTTCGGGATCTACTATTTTGGGTTCCCAGTGGGCTTTAAATTTAGCACTGCAGATGGCTCCCCATACCTCCAGGCTCTCAGCTCTGTTCTCAGCCCCCTTTCTCCACGAATTTTCTTCAAACAGCCAATAGACGTTCCTTTGATTCTCATGATGCTGGAGGTTCTCACTGGCCCTCATCCCGTCTCCCTGTAATGACTCTTAACCAAGAAGGAATTCGGCTCCCATTCAAAGGCACCATGGCTGTCCCCAGTGCCTACTCCAAGTGTGAGTTTTATACTTTGTTGGAAGTTTTAGGGACTGTGAGATGGCTCAGTGGGTAAGCATGCTGGCTGCCAAGTCCAAATGCCAGCGTCCCATCCTCAGGACCCGTATGGTAGAGAGGGCTGACTGCAGCAAGATAAATACATGAATATCTGATAAAATAAAATAAACATCTCAATCTCTTTCTCTCATTTCCCAGGAGCCGATTTCTTTTCCTTTGAGACAACCACCATTGTAGAATACTCCTGGCAGGAATATTCTGTGAATCCATGATCATATATGACCATACTACATGCATACCATTGGGCTAATATGGAGGATTCATATGTGTGTTTTGAGTTTTAACTACCCATTCATACAGAGAAACATCCTTGATATTAGAAACTTCCTGTTATATCCTATCATAGAACTTACCATCATTGTTTGAACCAAATCTCCTTTGATGGATATGCAGGTCACTATAGCTTTGTGCTTCAGTAAACAGTAACCAACACCACTGTTCGTTGTCATACACACATGCAGGTACATTTCAGCATAGACCACTAGAGCTTTAGTTATTGAGCTAAACGAAGTGTGCATTTTAATTTTGCTAAGTAATGTCAACTTGCTTTTCTCAGAGGTTAAACCAATCCAGATTCCCATTCATAAACCATACAAATCTTTTTTCCCCACTTTAATACAAGATGATACAAATATTTTTTTTAAAAAAAACCTTGTCAGTCTAACAAGTAAAAAGTAAAATTTCTATGTGTTTTTTAATGTTTATTTCTCTTCTAAGCAGATTAAATGCAGCGTTTCTGTAAGCTGTCCTAGCTACTTGTGAGGGATCCATGACCTTGTCTACTTTCCCTTGTGTAGTTGGATTTTTCTCATTGATTTATAACAGGTCTTTGCATATGAATAAAGTAGATTTTGGTCTAGAGTATTCATTACAACTGATTTTCTTTTAGCTTGTTATTTATCTTTGGCTCTTTTTCTGGAATTTTCTTTCATGCAGAAATTTTTTTGGCTTGATGCATCTCTGCTTCGTTTTGGACTCTGAGTTTTGCAGTGAGCACAGAAGTTTCCTTGCATCCTGTCGTCCTCCCCAGAGTCTCTCTCCTTCTAGGAGCCTGATCAATGTTTCATTTGCCCATCTGTCTTTGACTCATCTGAAATCCTTTCTGGGTCTTGGATGGCTCAGATGTGGAACATCTCCCCCCACTCCCCGCCATGATTATTAGGTTTTCTTTAAAAAGATTTATTTTTATTAAGTGTGTGTGTGTGTGTTTGTATGTGAGTTTCTGTACGTGCATGCAGTACCCTCAGAGGTCAAATAAGGATGTCGGATTCCTTGGAGCTGGAATGACAGCAGTGAACTGCCTGATGTGGGTGCTAGACAGCAACTCAGATCCTCTGAAGAGCAGAACCCACTCTTAAACCTTCTCTCCAGCCCCCGATCAGTTAATTTTTTGATCCCAGTCTTACAGTTGCTGAACATTTTTATCCACCATGGTTAGCTCAGTTACACAGAAACTCTTTGTCCTGTGTCACAGAATGATTGTGACTGTGTCACAAATCATTCATCTTGGTTATTTTGGGGGAAAGAGATACTGTGCAATAAGATGTAGTCATTCTTTCTCATATCCCTCCGCTGTCCTCATCTCTCTCTGGGTTCCAACAACACTGGAACCAATGTTGTTCATGCATTTTGTTTTCAGAATGATTGGCAGGCAGGTTGAGCATCTGAGAAACTCGAGTAATGAATGCCTGCCATTGATAAGTCTGGAAAGGAATCCCAGGGCAGGAGTGGGTGGGAGAGTCTGTTTTCATTTCTTAACCCCTTTTTCGGGCAGGGCATTTATAACCTTGAGAAGAATGAACTGGCCTCACAGATAATACTCTTGGGGCCAGACCTTGGCAACTACTGAAGAGCTGGCTTGAAGGGATAGAAATGAGGTATAACGAGCCCATGTTAAATATGTGCTTTGCTGTGGTGATGGAAGGTCACTTGGCTCATAATGGCTTTTTCCTATCATAAATTATTGCCTGCTATTCTTGAGGAGATTTTTTTTTTTAATCCACCAGAATATCTCTGAGAGGTGATTTTTATCTCCAGGGCCCTTGCTCTGGACTGCTTCCTTTCTGATTTTCCCCACAGTGATTTGCTCTGTTGGCTGCATTCCCCCCCCCCCCCATGGTCAAAACAATGACACTGAATTTCATTGTCCTGTTTCACAGTTAAAGTCATTCATCTTGGTTATTTTGGGGGAAAGAGATACTTTGCAATAAGATGTAGTCATTCTTTCTCATATCCCTCCGCTGTCCTCATCTCTCTCTGGGCCTGTGTCCACATGAAACACTGAGGTCATCCGTCAGAAGCTGACTGGCCAGTTCATTGATGCAGGACTACATCTAGCATCTTCACTTGGGTCTGCCAGGCACTTGGCATCTCTTAACAGAAAATAGTCACATCTTAAGGAATATAGTTTTGCCCTCAAGACTGTATTTAAAAGTTTTTAAACAAGATTTTATTTATTCTTATTTGACATGGAGGTGTGTTTTACCTGCTTGTATGTCTGTGTACATACATGTGTGCAGTATTAACAGGGAACATAAGAGAGAGTATAAGATCCCTTAGAACTGTGTTACAGGTGGCTGTGAGCTGCCATGTAGGTGCTGGGAATGGATCTTGTGTTCTGTGGAAGAACAGTCAGTGTCCTTTACCCCTGAGCTATCTCTCTAGCCCCTTAAAGATAGTATGTTTTAGGTTCTTTTATTCTTTTATTATTAAAAATGTTCATATGAGTATGTATTGTACTCTGAGAAGATTCCTGTCCATACCCCTGTCTTTTATTTTTTTTTTTTAACCTCATCTCTTCCCTTTGTTTCTTTTGTGTCCTAGATAGATAGTTTTCCTCTGATCTCATATTACAGTTACACACTGAGTTTTGTATCTCTATAAAATTTGAGAAATCACATATCAGAGAAAACATAGGATATTTGTCTTTCTGGTTTGATTGTCAAATAAATTGATTTATTTAACGAGAGTGCAATCAGTTGTATCTATTTTCTGTAAATGATGTAACTTCATTCTTCTTCAAAGCTGAAAAGA
Organism: Mus pahari; assembly: GCF_900095145.1. Classification (NCBI taxonomy): domain Eukaryota; kingdom Metazoa; phylum Chordata; class Mammalia; order Rodentia; family Muridae; genus Mus; species Mus pahari. The sequence goes on along the minus strand of NC_034603.1, from coordinate 14,148,516 downwards.
ACCCCACTGTGCATCTATACTTCTTTTCCTCTACTCATTGCTCTGTGTTGGATACTTAGGTTGGTTCCATAGCTTAGTTGTTGTGAATGTGAATAAGGATTCAGTAAACACAGTGTGATGGTTTGTATATGTTCAGCCCAGGGAGTGGCACTATTAGAAGGTGTGACCCTGTTGGAGTAGGTGTGTTACAGTGGGTGTGGGCTTTAAGACCCTCATCATAGCTACCTGGAAGCTAGTCTTCCACTAGCAGCCTTCGGATGAAGCTGCAGAACTCTCAGCTCTTCTTGCACCATGCCTGCCTGGATGCTGCCATGCTTCCTGCCTTGATGATAATGGACTGAACCTCTGAACCTGTAAGGCAGCTCCAATTAAATGCTGTCCTTATAAGAGTTGCCTTTGTCATGGTATCTGTTCACAGCAATAAAACCCTAAGATACACAGTATCTCTGTGATGTGTTGACTTGGAGTCCAGAAGACTTTATTTGTTTAATATGTTTATTCCTTGAGAATTTCATACAATGCATTTTGATCATAGTTGTCCACCTACCCACCCAACTTTGAGTTTCCTCTTCTTTATTTTCCTTATATTCTAGGAATGAACAACTAGCCTTTGTTTTCTAGTGATACACCAACACAGTTAGACAGACACCACACCCAAGGCAATAAAAGAAAACATTTAATTGGAGGTTTGCTAACAGTCTCAAAGGGGGTAGTCCATGATTGCCATAGTGGGGGGACATGACAGCAGGCAGACAGGGTGACATTGGAGCAGTAGGTGAGAAATTACATCCCAATCTGCAAGGCGTGAGGCAGAAAAAGAGAGCACTATCTTAGACCTGTGTAGTTTTTGAAGCCCCAAAGCCTGCTCCCAGTGACAGGCCTCTCCTAACGAGGTCACATCTCCTAATCCTTCCCAAACAGTTCTACCAGCTGCAGACTAAGCACTTACTATATATGAATGTATGGAGGCTATTTTCATCCAAAACACCAAAGGCGGCATGTAATAAGCTTAGACCTGTGAGCAGTTCTGGTTCTGCAGTGACCTTGCCAGGTAAGTGCTGTGTGTCCATCTATAGGTGTCAAAAGGATGACTAGAAAAGTGCTAGCAACTCTGCAGGCGAGGCACAGAACAGCCCTTGCAGGGTTTCTCTGACTTACAAATCCAAGACCTTCCCGCTCTACCCAGGCTGTTTAAAATCATCATGTACTGTAAATGAGACCAGAAGAGGGCATTGGATTCTGAAGTGGCAACTTCTAGTTTCTCTGGAAAGTTAGTTATGTCAAATGATGGTTTGCTGGGGCACACAGGTGAAAGGACATATTGCTAAAGCAAATGTGAAAGAATGTTTTCCTGAAGCAGACACAAGTGAAAGGATGTTTTGATAGAGCAAACACGTGAAAGGACCCAGGATGAAGGATTATAAATATGACCCCACAGACAGTGGGAGATGAGCACTGAGCTTTGGTTTGGTGTGCTCTGCCTTGCTATTCTTTGCTAACGATAAGCATGTATTGGTTCGCCTTACATAGTGTTGTTGCGCCCAACTTGTATAACTGCCATTGAGAGAGAGAGAGAGAGAGGAACTCACCCAAGAACTGCTCATGGGGTTCCTGTGGGCAGCTTGCTGTCTCTGAGGCCTTGACTTAGGTTGGTTGGCAAGCTTGGGAGTTTCTTCAGGATTGAACCACAGCTGCCTGGTGTCTGCTTGCTCAACGGAAGACGCTCTAGCTGCTGGTTCGGGCCTGACTCTGCCTGCCTAGAGGACTGGTCTGAACTGTATGCAGTTGCTACGTTGTATTTGGTGTTTGCTACAGGACTGATCTGCTGCCAAAGAAGATCAAGCTCACTCCCAAAGAACTATTGCTGAACAGGTACACTTTTCTCACATTCTAATAACTTTTCTCTTCCATTACCTCTGCTGGGTGGTGGGCTAGAGGAGAGGTCAAACCCTTATTAAAAGTAGGCTGCAAAAAAAAATGTGCCTATAGGGTTCTCTAGAGCTGAAGTTCCTGTCAGTTGTGAGCTGCTGCATGGTGCTGGGAGCCAAGCCTGGCTCATCTGCAAGAGCAGCAACTGCTAAGCTTTATCTTCAGCATTTTTGTCTCTTTTAAAACTGCCAGCTTCTTAAATTTTTTTTTCATTTTTTGATTGTGTAGTGTGGGTTCCTCATTTATTCTGAATATTAGCTTCTTATTAGCTTGGTGGTTTGCAAACTCATTTTCTGGATTCTTCCCTCAGTTGGGCAGAATCTCTCTAGTCTGCTCCCATTTGTTGGTCTCTGCTTCTGCTGCCTACATTTTTGATGTCATATTTACACAGCCACAGTCAAGCTTGGTGTCCAAGTGCTTTTCCTGAACTTTCTTGTAGGATATTTTTATTTCCAGGTCTCATATTTAAATCTATAATGCATACTCAGTTTATTTTTGTATATGGTATCTAATTTTCACTTATTATTTTATATGTGGATATCCAGGTTTTTTTTGGTAGCATGTGTTGAAGAAATAAATGTTCATAGAGGGCTACAAATGGCAGAATTCTTTAAACAACACTCATCAATCATCCAATCATGAAGACCTTTACCTACTGTGGCTTCTTTTCTACAGTTTACAAGGTTACCAAGACAGACCATCCCCATTGTCCATTGATGCTTCTCTCTTCTATTATGAAACCCAAGGTAGTGGTCTCGAGAGACTTGGGCAGAAGAACCCAAGTGAACAAATCAGAAAGCTCTTTCTGGATCACAGTGGGATAGATAAGCCTGGAAGGAGGAGGTGCCACTCACGTGTAGCAATGGACACTGGGTCTATCTCTATACCTCTCTAGCAGTGATTTGTTCATTGATCATCAGCTGTTCCTCCAGCTCATGAGGAGGAACCCAGCTGAGAGTAGAAAGGAAGTAAATATGTCCTGATGCTTGTACACCAGGATTCTACATTGTTTCTGGAACCCCGCTTGCAACCCCAATGAAATTCTTTATTGCTTAAGCCAGTGTGGTAGTTCATTTCTCTTATAACAAAATATGAGAGGCAGGGTGACAGTAAAAGTAGAACAGACTTAATTGGTTCACTGTTTTGGAGGCTCATGGGAACAGAGTGGCACCAGCCTGGCTCTGGGAAAAGTTCCATTTTCATGGTAGTGGCACATGACAGACTTGATAGACTGATAGGCTACAGATCCATCCAAGGAGCAAGGTTTGACTGGACATTATCCTGACAATCCTCCTTTGAGAACTAACTCTGAGGTTAGAGCATTCTTTAATGACCTAAGGACCTCTCCCTAGGTTCCTTAAAGGTCCCACTACCTCCACAAGTTACACTGAGGTCCAGCCTCCCATGATGGAAATCTTAAGGGATAAACTACATCCTGACCACAGTAGCTACTTTAAGCTAAATGCTTACCCTTTGTAGGTGAGAAGATTCTGCCTGTTCAAAGTATAACTCAGTATGGGTGTGGCTTTTTGAATTGTACTTGCCCATCTTTGCCCAAATCAATCTCTCCTCCTCCTCCTCCTCCTCCTCCT
>NC_034603.1:14107909-14144985 GCF_900095145.1 Mus pahari | reverse complement strand
TCTCTCTCTCTCTCTCTCTCTCTCTCTCTCTCTCTCTCTCTCTCTCTCGACTTTCCTGTAGCTACCTCTCCTGTTCTCTTTGTAATGTGTGCATTCTTTTCTTTTTATTTTTTTTACTTTGCTTTCTTCCCATCATTGGAAGCTGCCTTCATGTGAGAAAGAGTGCGTTGTGAGTATTCCCACAATAGGTGCTCCTCACTCATGTCTGTCAGTGTGGTTGGCTTACCTCCTGTGTCACATCTACCGGAAGCCTCCCTGAGTGTAGTCCCTGCCTAGATGTTCTGTTCCATTGCTTCATTTTTCCATATGCGGATACATTTGCTCTTCATTCCCCTCCCCCATCCTCTTTCCTGTACCAGACTCTTGAGTTTAGAGAGAACAATATTATCGCTCTTTACCTGACATTTAACTGGTGTTCTGCAAGCTCATGTTGTAAAGTAGATAAATGATGGCTGCATAGTGTGGCCTGTTGTTTGGGAGGCTGCTCTTGGTTTTATCGTTTGGAATACTTTGACCCAAATGAACTCTAAATGTGAGCTATTTAACTCCATGTATCTGTCAATGATCAAATCTTAAGTTTCTATTTTGAGAAAAGAAATTGAAATGCAATATACACAAGTGCATGATAAACAATCTCCAGAAACACACGTGGAAGAGGAGGAGGAGGAGGAGGAGGAGGAGGAAGAAGAGAAGAAGAGGAAGAGGAAGAGAAGGAGGAGGCAGCCATAGTGACAGCTCTGTCTGAAGCTTGTGGGGACCATAGTGTAGACACAAGCCCTTGGTTTACAATAAACCTAAGGCACATGGAACATCTCAGTGGTGCTAAGATTCAAACAGGTCTGTGTGTCTGTTGTCTCACCATGTCCTTCAAGAGTTTTATAATGCTTTCTTGAATGTAGCTATTTCATGTAAGCATATTCTTCAGAGAAATTGACACAGCTTCAGTCAGGTACTGGAGGGCTCCAGGACCTTCCAAGTGTCGAGAATCCCAACCCTGCAGAGCCTACTTAGATCCAGGATCTTCCTCCCTCCCTTCCCCCTTCTCTCCACCCCCAGACAGGTTTCTCTGTGGCGCCCTGGCTGTTCTGGAGCTCACTCTGTAGACCAGGCTGGCCTTGAACTCTCAGAGATCCAGCTGTCTCTGCCTCTGCCTCTCAAGTGCTGTGATTAAAGGAGTGAGCCACCACTGTCTGGCTAAATCCAGGATTTTTTTTTTTAATCTAACTTTCCCCATGATTTATGGTAGAGAAGCCTGAGGCTGATGATAACGGATATGGAAAGGCAATGACTGTTTCTTCCTCCTCCCCCCTTCTCTCTTCTCCCCTCTCTCCCCTCCCCTCCCCTCCTTCTCCTGTGTGTATTTCTGGTAGCTGCTTGTCCTGTCCTCATGCGATTTGCATTTCAGTCTCTTTTCTGAAAATATAAACAGTGTAATGTGCAGGTACATGGTTCAAGGACAACAAGCCAGAGGCACTGTAAACAGCAGGTAAAATCTTCCTGCCCGACCCCAGGCTTTAGACATAGTCCTGTTAGTTTGAAGTCTGTTCTGTCCACTTGGGAGAGCAACTGTTTATCCACTTGTAAAATTCACAGTTTTTATAAAGGGAAGTAGTACAGCTAAGCAAAGGAGGGATGCTGAATGGACAAAGAGAGGAACCCATGCTTCTGAGATGCTGAACGGACGAAGAGAGGGACCCATGCTTCTGAGATGCTGAATGGACGAAGAGAGGGATCCATGCTTCTGTGCTCACCTCCAGGAGCAAATGCAGCTGGGCAGGGCCATTGCAGCCTCAGTACCAGCAGTGGGCAACACTGAACTCTGTTGGGCTTCTGTGATTCTGTTATCATGATTGTAACAGACTAGGGCATTGAGGCACAAAAATGTGGATGCATCCAGTTAAGAGGTATGCCTGCAAAATTAACACTTTTCTTTTCAAACTTGGGTTTGGAAAGAAGACACACATGTGTACACACACACACACACACACACACACACACACACACACACAGAGTGTAGTTATGCTGGTGGGGAAAACACAGTGTTCATTTCACCCTGGGGTCTGCTCCTGGTGCGATGTCACTTCCAGCAGCTTCTGTCTGTTTCATAATCTCTTTTCACTGGAGGAAGGGATGGATCAAACCTAATGTGGTTTTGTTAATCCAGCTTTCTCAAAGCATTGGTCTGAAAAACTCTGAAGGGGCTATAGAAATTGAACTGTGCATCTGTGAAATTCTCATATCAAATTACTTTTTAAAATAGCCATGCTAACGTCTCCCATGGCATAGGAACTTTCTAAGCCAAAGTGGGACCTGCCACTGGCCCAGGGAGAAGGAAGTTAATGATGTGAGGTGGGAGCCAACGGATGCTGGGACTCCTCCAGTTATTAATGATAGCAATAATGGTGATGATAAATTAAGACAATCTATTGGATTTCAGCAATGTCCTAATTACAATGTGATCACAGCGGAGGACACTCTTCTCACAATGCCACTGGTGTGTGTGTGTGTGTGTGTGTGTGTGTGTGTGTGTGTGTGTATGGGGCTCTCTGGTTCCTGGCCTGTTGGCCACACTTCTGGTCTGGCTCAATAGAAGCTGCTTCCTACCTTCTTGTCGGAGAAAGCAAGCAAATTTCAGGACGAGAAGTATCTTTTCAAATGTTATTTTTTCCTTTTTGAGATAGGGTTTCCCTGTGTAGCATGGCTGTCCTGGAACTCACTCTGTAGACCATAAGAGATCCTTCTGCCTCTGCCTCTGAAGTGTTGGCATCAAAGGCATTCACCACCATGCCCAGCTGCCATTAAAAAAAAAATGAATGAATGTACCTGAAACGTTTATTGTTTAATTACCCTTGGGGAGCATCTTAGTATATCCATAATTTATATCTGAATGCGATGCAGGGAACTTACGTGCCCAGACTTACAGATGCTCAGGGTGGAGACACCATATCTCCAGAGCCATGCTGAGTCACTATGCTGAGTGTATTCCTTCCGTTTCTTCAATGCTCCTTGTTTAGGATTAGGTGTGTGCCTTACTTTGGACCCGTGCTTCCCCTGGGAATCCATGTCATTGAGAGCATATCTTCCAATGTTGTTTGATTCTAGACTTCCACTGCCCTTGAGCTATTTTATTACTCTCCAGCTTTATGAATAATAGGCAGGAAGGCAAAATAATTCTTGCCTCAAGACATGGAAATGAATTCTGTCTTTTGAGGGAAACAAGTATTTTCCTCTGCAAAGGAAAGTCGTGCTTGATCTATTTCCACGCTCATTTCAGTATTCTTTAACTCTATGTAAATGAGACGTCTTTGCCTTCTGCTCTGAACTGGTTCTTTCTCTTGCTTACTCTGTGTACTTAAGTAAAACACATCATAAGCTGTAAGCCCTTTAGTATGTGCCTTTATTTATGTGTGAGTCATAGCTTTACATTTCTGGAGTGGAAGTTACCAATCAATAGTCTTGGCTTCATGTTTTGGATATGTTTAAGAATCACAAATCATAATTTTATATATATTTTAGTGGATACTATAAACATAGTTGTCTTCATGCATTGGGGGTATATTCAAGAACCATCTTTAAAGACATTCATGTGTGTGTGCATGCACACACGTGAGCATGCCATGGTGCCTTCTTTATGGAGGACAGAAGATTGCTTTCAGGAGTTGTTCGTTTCCCTCCTTTAACTGTGTGGGTCACAAGGATATAGTACAGGCTTGGCAGCAAGTGCCTTTACCCACTGAGCCACTTTTTACTCAATATCTATCTTTGAACCTGGTTAATTGTAGAATGCATGTACTCTCTGGCTTACAGTGGGGTTGTACCCTGACAAACCCAGCATGAGCTGAAAATATTGTCACTACATCCCACCCAGCACCATAGCCTAACAAGCAGCACTTGTGTGTTGGCTGTGTCCCTTTGACCACATGGGCAGACTTGCTGCCATGCTGAATACCATGACAGCCAGCCTGGGAAAAGATGATAAATTCAAAAATTAAAGTTTGATTTTTACCAAATGCATACTATGGCTTTTGCTCTATGGTGAAAGTGGAAAAAAAAATCACAAGTTGGGAACATCTCCATTTAGTGTTTCAGAAGGAAACATGGCATCTGTCTGGATTACTTGTCTTGCTGCTATGACAACACACCAGACAGAAGCAACCTAAGGAAGGAAAGGTTTATTTATTTTGACTAGTAGCTCAGTGGTACAAGTCCCTGGTAGCAGGGGGCTTGAGGGAGCAGGCTATCTTGGGCCAGGTCAGGGAGCAGAGAGACATAGGTGCAGACTCAGCTTGCTTTCTTCCTTTCTCCTTCATCCTGGGGACCCAGCCCATGGAACAGTGCCACTTACAGTTAAGGTGGCTCTTGCATCTCAGTTGATCTAAGTGATCCCTCTCAGGCAGGCCAGGTTTGTCTCCTAGGTGATTCTCCATGCCATCGGATTGACAGTTGAGATTAACTGTCATTATATCTGCGTGTAGTGGAAATGATTGGCCATACACAGAGTTAAATATAAAAATAACTAAAAATTATTTTTAAAGATTATTGAGTTCTAACTAAGACCTTAGGCATGGAGAACTCTGAAGGTACAACCTACTTCCTTGTTATTACAAGTAGACATTTGTAGGAATAAGAGGCTGTTGAGTGCAGAGCTTACGTCTGAGTGATTCTTATTACACAGGCCTGGTCAGAAGGATTGAATGAGAAAAATAGACTCTCCCACAGAGATGGAAAGTAATTGAGTGGCATATCCATGCATCACTAAAGTGGAAATTTCTGGTTTTTTTGGAGACTCAGGTTATACTGATGTTTTGCTGAAATAGACACAGGTGAAAGCATGTTTGGCTATAGCAAACATGTGAAAGGACACATGATGGTTAGAAGGAATACAAATATGACCCCACGGACAGCAGGAGCTCAAGTGCTGATTTGCTTTGCTCTGTCTTGCTAGTCTTCACTGACAAAACTCAACATGTATTTGTTCGCCTTACATCGAGTTGCTGAGGGTAGCTGATGGTGATTTCATAGGGAGAAACTCACCAAAGAACTTCTTGTGAGGACTTGGGTTGATTGGCAAGCTTCACAGTTTTTTTCTAATTTGAACTGCCCTTGCTGATTTGTGTGTGTGTGTGTGTGTGTGTGTGTGTGTGGTACCTGCCAAGTGGACTGGACTGCAGCTGCTGATTCGTGTTTGGTGCTTGCTAGTGGACTGGACTGAGAACAGCGAAGATTGGAATTGCCCCAAAGAACTATTTCTAAACAGGTCTGCTTCTCTCATATCCCAATAACCTTTCCTTTCCACAACCTCTGGTGGGTGTTGGGATACAGGGGAGGTTGAACCCTTATTAAAATAGGTTGTAAAAAATATATATGCCTACATACCACTTAAGGCCTCCTCCCCTAATACCTATATGCATTTGGAGTACTGTTGGCTAATTCTGTATATAGAGGCAATTCCTGGCTTGTATCAACTATGACAGCACATGATAGAAAAAGTCGTCGGTGCTTAGGAAGTAAAACATATCTTCTAGTAACACCCTTCATGTAAAGCCTTAATTAGTAAACCATACCTGTAAAACTGACTCCCACCCAATATGAGATAAGCTTCTTTCATGCCTTTCCGTAAGTTATGTTGTAAAGTAAAGGCTTAAAACCAGCTGTGGAGATATAACGTAGCTGGCAGAGGTCCTGTCTATACATGGAGCCTCGGATCAGACCTCCAATGCCGCATAAGCTCTGCATAGCAGGGAACACCTGCCACCCCAGGGTTCTGGAGAAAGAGACAGGAGCGTCGGATGTTTAAGGTCATCCTTCACCACATGATGACTCGAGGCTAGCCTGGGGTATGTGAGACTCTTGTCCTCAAACAAAAGTCAGCCACAGGTCCTAATAGTAAAACAAGGACTCCATGTGTCTCCTGCTTCATGGATCGTTTTTGGTCAACTCTCTGGCCTTCTCTGGATTGTTTGTTTAAGAGCTCTAATTAAAAAAAATCTTCCAGCTCAGCCTCTGGGTACTGGGCTGGCAGGTATGAGTCACCCTTCCCTTCCTTGAAGGAGGTCTCTTCCTCACACGTTACAGCCAGTCTCCTTTCAGTAAGTGCCTCTGAAGTTAGCGAAGCTAAACTTCCTTTCTGTTGCTATGGCAACTAGTTTAAGAGATATAGTATAAAGGAACAATACTCCTATTACCAGGAGGTAATGTATGTTGTCTTATTTTGGTAAATGGACTCACTTACCAAATATGAATGGGGTCATTGAGAGATGATTCTACTCCTTCCCCAACAGAAATTTTCTTCTTATCTACAAGAGCCTGTGTCTGTGGGAAAGAAGAAAGCTGGGTCTACTGGCTAAATGAGTTGAATTGGCACTGATTGGGTGACCCTACCCGGTAAATGATGTTAGCGGAGGGATCAAATGAACAAATGAGTGAGGAAAATAGTACGGTACCTGCATCCTAGGACCCAGTGAGTTTGAATCAGATGCCTGGGTAGGAGTGCGGTTTGAATGTATACAGTCCTCCTCCTTGAAAGATATCAAAGAGCAGAAGGTCAATTCCTGGCTCGCATGTGGGGTGTTAGCCGTGGTAGGTAGGTTTTTAGTGTGCTGCCATCTTGACAATGCATGTCCATTTGGTCTGGGGCTAATTCTCTTTGTTCTCAGGATGGGGTTAGAGTCAAAGACAAATAATGCAAACTCATTTCGGTGGCAGCCTCAGAAGATCATTGAAGACAAAGCTGGGAATTTGAAGGTGCACAATGATTTTTCCCCCCAAAGCAAAAATGAGAAAGAATTTTGTAGTATTTGATGGCTTACATTGGTTCCGTCCCAATAGTGGGGATAGTTACTGTGTGTGGCGGTAGTGGAGAGAATGTGGGATTTAGAACCGAGCCATTTAGGTTTGAGTCCCGGTTCCTCTATTTTATAGCTTTGCTGTTTTATGTAAAGCCGTGAATCTCCCCATTTTCAAGTGCACAGGCAAAGCAAAGCATGTGGGTGATTAGAATGGCACTGATAATATAATGCTGCCAACACTGGGGGCACACCCCTGCTACAGATAAGTTTGCCTGGGATCACCAAACCTCTCTGTGGCTTACCACTAACTTTGTTTGACTTTTTATTTTTCTATTTTTCGTGTGTGTGTGTGTGTGTGTGTGTGTGTGTGTGTGTGTGTGTATATACATGTGAGGGTCAGAGGTCATCTTTGGGTGTCTTTCTTTAGTGCTATCCACCTTGATTTTGACAAGGTCTCTCACTTGATCTGGAACTTGTCAGTTTAGGCTAGCCAGCAGGCCCAGGGATCTGCCAATTCCATCTTCCCAGCTCTGTAATTACAAGCGAGCTCTCCCATGTCTAGCCTTTTCTTTTAGTATGCGTTGTAAAGGGCAAACTGGGTTCCCATGCTCACAAGGCAAGAACTTCATGGACTGAGCTATCTCTTTAACCTCTTGTGAAGTCAGTCTTCATCTCTCATTTGTATTATAAAACAAGATAGTCCTATAATATAATATTTTCTAAAGTATTTTAGCTGGCATATAGAAAAGCTTTTAATTTTGGCAAACTCAATCCATAAATCCTTTAATAGTTCAAATAGTTTAAAAGGTGATATCCAAGGAAAATAGTCATGACAATTATTAATAGTAGTTTTGCCTGGTTACCATACCCATTCATGTATATACATATGTAAGTATATGTGTCTGTATCTATTTATTGCTGTATCTATATATCTATGCATATCTATTATTTATCTATATATCACTATGTATGTATGTACTTATATATATGTATGTATGTATCTATGTACCTATATATATGTATGTACATACTTATCTATGTATCTATATGTATCTATCTACCATCTATCTATATATCTATGTCTATTATCTATTTATCTATACTATTTATCTATGTATCTATCATGTATGTATGTATGCATGCATGTATATGTCTGTCTATCTATCTCTCTATGTCTATCTCTATGTCTATCTGTATCTCTATCTCCATCTCCTTCCCACACACCCTCCCTATCTATCTACCTACCTACCTACCTACTTACTTACCTACCTACCTACCTATGAGGTAGGGTTTTTCAGTGTTACATAACCTAAGCTTGATGTCTGATTCCTTGATTCTCCTGCTTTAGCCTTCCGGGCTAAAGCGTATATGTACCACCACACATGGCTCTGCAGCATGTATTCAGAATTCCATTTTCCTTTCCTACTGCATTGTTAGGACCTTCATAAGAAGGTTCCATGTCATCAGTAACAGTGGCACCTCTGCTTGTTCCTATTCTAAGCAGTAACAGTAGCATCTCTGCTTGTTCCTATTCTAAGCAGTAACAGTAGCATCTCTGCTTGTTCCTATTCTAAGCAGTAACTGTAGCATCTCTGCTTGTTCCTATTCTAAGGGAAGCATCTAGAGTGTCTCACCATTAAGTGTATGTGTTGCTTGTGTCTAGTATATATTTAAAATCATATTTAAAAAGCTTCTTTTGATTCCTAGAAAAAATAAGAATTTGTAGTTTGATTTCTTTATTGTCAGTAGAAATGTCAGTTCTCAGATATTCAGACTGGAGCCACTTTGCTATTCTCCTTGGACCCATAAAACCAGGCCTTGGAGGCAGCTGGGAAGTTGAGTTCAATGTTAAGCAACCACAATGCTTTTCTTGTGTAGATTCTTCTGGGTTCGGCCGACTACAGGAACTTTAGTTGGATTGATTAATTGAACCACCAGGAAATAAATGCTAATTTTTGAACTTTCAAACCAACTCCAAATATTATTTTTTTAATGGTATGAAAATAAAAATCAAAGAAAAAGTCCCTTCCTTTCTTCAAAATTCCCTAGGATATTTGTTCAGAAGAAGTGCCCATACTATATATTCTTAAAGACTGTTGAAATGGAACAAAGCAAGAACTTCAAATGTCGAAAAATTCAATCTGCTGGAGACAGATACTCATTCACACAGCCACTCATAACAGACAGGCAGAGACACTCGGGCTAGGGTGGCCGAGTTCTAGAAAAGTCAGGGCAACTTTACCTCCTTCCGTTGGTTTTGCAGTCTGTCAATGACTTTTCATCCTACTGATATCCCAGGACACAAGCAGGCTATGAAACTCTGTTGACCTGATGCAGTGAATCAATTTAAGCCAGTATTTATTATTTGAAGAAGCAGAGGACATTGTACAGGCATATCTAGGCTTTCCAATTGTAATTACCCCATCATTGCATTCAAGCAAGTGCCAGTAGTTACTTTGTCTTTGGAAGTATTTTCCCTTGGAAGTGTTGTGAAGAAGGCAACAACTTTCTTTAATAAGTGTTTTAGTTGGGGTTCTCTAGAGTAACAGAACTTGTACAGTGAATCTTTCTATATATGTAGAATGAATCTCTCTACATATGTAGAGTGAATCTCTCTATATGTGTAGAGAGGGGGCTCTCTTAGGATTGTTTGTAGGCCGTGGTTCAGCTAATTCAACAGTGGCTGGATATGAATGCAAAGTCCATTCCTGGATATGAATCCAGGAATTGCTTAATCCATCAGGCTGGATGTCTCAGCTGGTCTCCAGCAGATGCTGGAATCCTCGAGGAGTAGCTCTAATGCCAGTGAAGGAATGGATGTGCTAGCAAGGCGAGAACAAGCAGGCAATGAGCAAAAGCTTCCTTCTTCCAGGTCCTTATATAGTCTTCCAACAGAAAGTGTGGCTCAGGTTAAAGGTAGATTTTCTCAACTCAAATGATCTGGACTAAAGTTGTGTCTTTCTCAAGCACAAAAAGATCTGAATTAGAAGTGGATTTTCCTATTTCAGATTAAGCAAAAACCCCTCACAGGTTTGCCCTCTGCTTTTGGGTTTTAGTTAATCACAGATGTAGACAAGCTGACAATCAAGAATGGTCATAACAGTACTTACATGGTTTTATATCTTTGGTATCTTCTGTTATCTTTCACATGTCTTTGATTAAACAAAAAAAAAACGTTCTTTTCGATTATGTGTGTGTTCGCACATGAAAGCAGTACCTGCCAAGGCCAGAAGAGGGCCTCAGATCCCCCAAACTGCAGTTGCCGTCAGTTGTGACCACTCCAGCCTTTCACCTATGAGTATGCTTCTTCCCTCTAGATATGTTTATCAATAACGTCGCCTCCCACGCCTATAGTTCTCATCATGCTTTCGGGTGACACAAACCGTAAGCTTGTTTTGTCATGTCAAATGCTGAGATGAATTCATTTATCAGACAAAGTCAGTCTCTTTGTTTGCTTGCTTGTTTTAAAATTCAGTCTCTGTTCATATTCCGGTCTGTTCTTGCTTCCTATTTATTTTCTCAACATAGTTGATAAATTTCCCTTCACCATACTTGGTACTTCCTACCCTTTCAGCTCTTTGCCCAAGTCATTCCCCTACGTTTAGGCCCCATTGTTCCCTCACCGATCTCAGGTTTATTATTCCAGAGTCATTTCCTGCTTACCCTCCTCTTTTTCTTGATTCTAACATTTCTCCACATTTCTGGAGGCCCCCTCAGACCCCCTCAGACCCTCTCAGGCCCCCTCTCTGGTGTTCTTACTGGATATGTGACATTCACGATGCTTGATTTGGTTTTGTGTTTCTTGGGAAACAAACCCTTAGATGGATTTGAGGAAGTAGGGTGTTTATTTTGGCATAGGATCTGTGGAAAAAGAGAGAGGAGAGGGGAAAATGGGGACCAGGTGTGATCCCTCAGTGTGGTGGTTTGAATAGTTATGGTCCGCATGGACTGACGTATTTGAGTGCTTGATCCTTGGGGAGTGGCACTGTTAGGAGGCATGGCCTTGTTGGAGAAAGCATGTCACCGTAGGGGGCGGACTTGGAGGTCTTTTATGCTCAAGTTCCACCAAGTGTGGACCACAGTCTCCTGCTGCTGCCTGCGGATCAAGATGTAGAACTTTCCGTGCCTACCTGTATGTTCCATGCTTCCTGCCATGATGATAATGGACTAAACCCCTGCAACTGTAAGCCAGCCCCAATTAAATGTTGTGCTTTATAAATGTTGCCTTGGCCATGGTGTCTCTTCACACCAATAAAACCCTAAGACACTCAGTGTATAAATGTCCTTGCCACCAAGCCTGATATCCTCGATATGATCTCTGGGATCCTGGTAGGGGACGGTGAGGACCATCCCTGGTAAGGTGAACTCTGATCATGTGTACATCTGATGGTGTACATGTGTACATTAACTCCACTACCGCAAAATACATGAATAAGTGTAATAATAAATGGATTGGGAGGGAAACATTGCCCTAAGCCATAAATCTTATGGAAGGCTCTACCCAGCAAGGGAGAGGTGGCCCATTGGAGATGTCCTATGTTTTCTGAAATGATTAGAGTTTTACATGCACACAGGGGTCAGTCATTGGACATAAATAATCACTGTGTGTGAGGATACCCTGGACTACCTGCACATGATATGACCCCTGGAGTGACTGCTGTAGAGATCTTTGCAGCCCGCACTCTCAGCACACCTGACAAGCACTGTGTCTGTCTCAGGGCTGGAGGCCTCACGATGCACTGTTTATGTGTGAAGACCCCATAGTGACTGTTCCTGTGCTTACCAATAATTCAGGCCAACAATAAATGCTAAAGGAGCCGGGCGTGTTGGCACACACCTTTAATCCCAACACACAGGAGGTAGAGGCAGGTGGATCTCTGAGTTTGAGGCCAGCCTGGTCTACAGAGTGAGTTCCAGGACAGCCAGGGCTATACAGAGCAACCCTGTCTCAAAAAAAGCAAGATGAAACAAAACCAAAATAAAAAAAAATAAAATAAAAGCTAAATGAATTCTTGGTTCTTAGTTTCTGCTTTGACTCTTATTTCTGACCATGTAATAATTCTTTCAAGTCAACAACATTTACTCCTCCAGACTTTATTACTGGGTCTTTCACACGTGAGAGATGGTTGATTTGGCTTCTCCAAATATATATTATATAAAATATAAGTATATATAAATATAATATTATATAACATACAATATAAAAATATAAATATAAATGTATATATACCATATAACAATATACAACTGTATAACTCTATAACATATATATTAAAGGGATTTGTTAAGGAACTGGAGCAATGGCTCAGTAGCTAAGAGCACTTGCTGTTCTTGCAAAGGACCCAGGCTTAGTTCCAACTTCAGATTCAAGAGACTCAGTGCCCTGTTCTGGTCTCTTGTGGGTACTGCATGCATGTTGTACACAGCATATGTGCAGGCAAAACATGCACATAAAATAACAAATAATTAAAGAAAAGATTTTGTTCAGGAAAGGCTTTTATTTTATCTTATTTTCCTTCTTTTCTTTTTATTTTTTTTAGACACCTGTTTTCTTATTAGGGAGAACAAAAAGAGGGTATGAATTTGGGTGGGTGGGGAGATGGAGAGGTTCTCTGAGAGATGTTGGGGGAGGGAAACCATAATCGGAATATATTGTAGGAAAACAATATGTTAGATTGGCTTAGAGAACGTGGTCCAGGTAGTCCATCAATGGTGAGCTTTCACTGGAGCAATTGCAATGGTTAAGTCCAAGATGGTAGATGTCTCTGTTGTCCCATCCGGGGACTGAAACCCTAAAGGCTTCGTGGAGAACGGCCAGTCTTAATTCTACATTGGAACCCAGTGGTGGTTTGAATAAAGATGGCTCTCGGAGGCTCATAGGGAATGGCACTATTAGATGGTGTGGTGTTTTTAGAGAAAGTGTGTCACCAGGGATGGGTGTTGAGGATTCAAGTTTTCAAGCCAGGCCTAAGGACTCTCTTCTTGCTGCCTGCCAATCCAAATGTAGAACTCTCAGCGACCTCTCCAGCACCATGTCTGCCTGTGCAATACCATGCTTCCTGCCATGCTAATAATGGACTAAACCTCTGAACTGCAAGCTAGCCTCAGTTAAATGCTTTCCTTTATAAATGTTGGTTTTAATGTTGGTAGAGCATGCTGCTGTAATTGAGCAGATGAACATGCCAGCAAAAACTGAGGGCAAGCAGGCAAAAAGCAGCAATTCCTCCTTCTCTGTCCTTTCGTCTGGGCTGCCATGCCACCCACACTTCGGGCTGGGTCTTACTTTGTTAGATAATCTGGTCAGGGAAATCCCCCACAGGAGTGCTCATCAGCTTGTGTTTTAGTTGGTTCCTCGGATGCAGTCATGTGGACGACCAAGAGTGGCACCTATCTTATCCGGTGTGTATCTTACCGTTGCGTGGTGTGTATGCTGTGATTATCTATGTATTTGTTTGAGTTTGCTTTCTATTACTGTGATAAGACACCAAAGCCAGCTTACGGAGGGAAGGCTTTATTTTCCCATCATGGTGGGAAATCAGGGCAAGCACACAGAGCAGAACCAGGAGGCAGGAACTGAAACGGGGACACGGGTCACTGCGTCCTAGCTTGCTCCTTGTGACTTGCTCAGCTTTTATTATATTTGTTTATTTATTTATTTATTTATTAAAATATAATCCAGGACCACTTGCTCATGGTTAACATCGCCCCCAGTGGGCTAGGCCCTCTGACATCAATCAATATTCCCTATAGACTTTCTTACCAGGCAATACGATGGATGCATTTTCTCAATTGAGTTTCCTCACCCCAGACCACGCTAGCTTGTATCCAGTTGACAGAGAGTAACCAGCAGCATATGTGGACCTTGGATGATTTGGTATAGGCTTGTCATGGTTGGCTTTGACTATGATTGGCTACTGAGGTGAGATGGGGTGGGACGTGTGTGTGTGTGTGTGTGTGTGTGTGTGTGTGTGCTGGGTGGAATGTGCATGCTGGGAATGAGTGTGCATCTCTGTGCTTGTGTGAATGCGATGGTTCAAGTCCAGCTTCCGTGACTGGGCTGCTGCTGCTGGAGCTAGTGGTGGTATGTGTTAGTGAGTGGTGTGGTGCTGCTGCAGTTCATAAGGTGTTGGCGTTTCGCCATGGGTCAGGGGCTCAGTTGAAGTATAGGCATCTCTCCCTCTAAGGACTTCAAGACAGAGCAGGACCCAGCCTCAGCCTTAACAGCTTGAAGTCCTTCCACTTTCAATAGACAGGAGAATCAACCATAATTATAGCTAATTATTCTACGGTGCTCTGCGTGTGTGTTGGCCTCCGAAGTACCCCACAACGAGCGGCAAGGCAGTGGGGCTGTTTTTCTTCATAAAAACTTACGAGGAGTGCTGAGCAGATTAACAGCTTTAATGACAAAAATTACCGCTTACAACACTGACTTCAAATCAGAGGACAATATCCGCAGACAGATATTTCCATGGTTTTCATAACAATTCATTATAGGTGGCACCAAGGGATTCCATTTTTATTTCCCTTGTGTCGTCTTTCTCCGGCTCAGGTTCGTTTCTCTTAATGAGGCAGGAGAAGATAAAGGGCAGAGACAGTGTCTCCATAGTTGCTGTGAGCGGGAGGCATCTAGGGTCACAGAAGCCGTCAGAGTTGGAGGGGAGGGGGCTGAGGAGAGACAGTGATGGGAGCAAGAGGCTTGCTGCCATAATGAACCAAAATTAAGACATAAATTTTCCTACCTTTGTTCCAACAGCTTCAACTTGGGGGATTCAGCTTTTTAATGAGGAATGGATCAGAAGCAAAAATTATTAGCTAATTAATTGTACAGAGAATAATAATAAAAAAAGAACCAAAAAAAAATTCCAATGAACTCACAGGAAGAATTAGGAAGTACGGAGTTGTCCCACCATAGTCTTCTGGATGTGGCACGGAAGGGGCAGCGTTAGGGAAGTTGAAGGTATTGGAATGGACCTATGCTCAGCTGCTTCTTGTCCACCGGGCTTGCTGGATGAGGTGGAATGTAGTGGAGAGTCAGAGGGCTTCCTGTGGTGCCCACTCACTGTCTTGCAACACAATGACTCTCTGACTTTCATACAATGCCAGTGTGGGTAGGCCAAACAAAGTAGACTCATTCGAAGAGGCTAGTATAGCAGAGCCTCAGAACCTTTGGATCAGCCTTACTGAGAATGGGTCATTGGCAGGAATTAGCTAAGAAGCCCCTTAGAATACCCTGGAGGATCTGATTCAGCTTATCTGGACTGTGGTCCATTAATCTGCATCTGTAATGAGGGTGCTTGGGCTGGAGAGATGGTTCAGTGGGTAAGCACTTGCCACTGAGCACGAGGACATGAGTTCAGTCCCCAGAACCTATATAAAACTGCCAGGCATGGTAGCATGCTCTTGTAATCTCAGCACTGGGAAGATAAAGACCCTGGCCTTTCCTGGGTTGCTACCTCAAGTTAGTTGTCCTTTGGCTTTTACATATGCACACGTGTGTATACCTGCACATACATGGACACACGACAGGTAATTACCAGGTAATTTTGCTGCCTAGTGAAGGTGACTAGCCGTGGGCCAGCATCTGGGAATCAGAAATGATGCTCCACTTTGTGTCATCTTCAGAGTCTGCATGTGACTTTGGGATTGGTGCTTCCTTACCCCAGTGGGCCCTTCCTTTCCTTGTCACCACACGGAGAGCAATAATTCCAGTTGAGACATTACTTTGGGATGAATGCCTCATTTGCTTTCACTGTTTGTTAAAGCCCAAATTAAATCTCAGAAACTCTGCCACACACTTTACAATTCATCCAGATCGCTAACAGGTTTAGATGAAAAAAATAAATAAATAAAACAGAGAAACATGTGTGTTGTCAGCTCTTAGGTTGGGGCTGGCTCTTCAGTTTCTTTGTTACTGTTTTTAGTTTTGGAGAGGTACAGACTTAACTTTTTGTTTTTTTGTCATGTTAAGAGGTAGAGCTAAACAAAATGATAGCAGCAGAAATAGATGAAGGGGGCAGGTGGTCTTATAGCACATTCAGAATGCAACAGAAAGCATGTGAGCGTCTTGATTAAATTCAGCAGACTGTCTCCTTTTATCAGTTCCGACAGTTAAGGGATGCTAGCACAATTGTCTGTGAGAGCCTGATACCTCTACTGTGCCCATCATAGGTTCTTAGACACGAAAGATCTTACACCATAGGGCTTCTCTTGAAGGCCGGACTGTGTGCTAGACATGGCCAGGTATGAACACTATGTAAAATAATGCTGAGTAGATATAGTCTATAGAAATATATATGACACCACACGGTCATCTACCTTGGGCATTTGCTGCTACACAGGAACTTGCGGGGAGACAGAGGTAACATGCAGGAACTGCACTGGCCAGCAGTGAGGGGAGTTTCGGCAGAACAGTCACGTGGATGAAGACTGAGATATATAACCCAGCTTCGGCTCCAACACTTTCTCGATGCTCTCGGTGTTTCTTGATCCCCCAGGAGCCCCAGATTCCTCCACTCCTTAACATCCCAGCCTTAACATCCCCTTCCTGCCAACCAGCAACACTTATCCGTGCTCTGTTCTGATCACCTGTAATCCTGCCATGGTGTTTCGAACAGCTGTAACTTCCTTTCTTCACCTCTATCATGAATTCCCTCAGCTGTCTTTTGATGAATTTTTTTTTCTTCTCCTGTTTTTTTCTATCTTTAAACGCTTCTCATTTGGTGGTGGTGGTGGTGGTAGTGGTGGTGGTGGTGGTGGAGGAGGAGAAGGAGGAGGAGGAGAAGGAGGAGGAGGAGGGAGACAGGGGTCTTACTATGTAGCTCTGCCTGTCCTGGAATCCACTAGACAGATCAGGCTGCCGTCAAACTCACCGAGATTTGCCTGTCTCTGCTTCCTGAATACTGTGATTAAAGATGTGCATGGCCATGCCTAACTTTCTTCAGGATTCCCCCCGCCCCCCACCCTTTTTTTGTTTTTTCAAGGCAGGGTTTCTCTGTGTAGCCCTGGCTGTCCTGGAACTCACTCTGTGGACCAGGCTGGCCTCAAACGCAGAAATCTGCCCACCTCTGCCTCCTAAGTGCTGGGATTAAAGGCGTGCGCCACCACTGCCCGGCTACATCTGGATTTTTAATAACAACTTTACGGTGACATCACCTGGTGTAAGAACAACCCAGAACGACATCCAGAATGAACCCAGAAGGGAGCCCATCACTTTGTACACTAATGACCAGCACAGATTCAGTTACTGGGTGCATTTAGACGCATAGAGATTGCTTCTTCTCTTAGAGTTGTTGGTCTCGCTCTCTCTTTTTTTTAACTGTTTATTGCTTCTTTGTGAATTTCACACCATGCACCCCAACCCCACTTCCCCCTCCCCCTCATAGCCACCCTCCACCTTTGCAACCTCCCTCACAATAGAGAAGAAAAATCTCATTGTAGTGTGTCACAGTGCGTCCCACAGTATATCCTTTTGTTCACACTTCTTTGCTTGCAAATGTTCATTGCAATCACTCTGGTCTGGTGCAAGGCCTCTGGCTTCTGCTACACTATCAATACTGGAACCTCACTGGGATTCCTGCAGTTTTGGATCTGTAGGACCTTCATGCACTCCAGCAGTTAGTTCATTGATGGAGTAGATGTTGGGGTGGACCAGTTGAAATCTCTGGATCTGGGCCTGAGAGGTAGCTGAGCTGGTCAGGCAGCTACACCACCCCACTCTACCCCGCACCTCCCCTAACCCCTGCAACAAGGGCCATCTCTACCCTGCTGCCCAGGCGAGGTGCAGAACCCACTCCCCCAAGTGTTACAGTCAGGGAGGGACAAGATCAGTTCTTCCACTCTCATGATCCAGGGGCCAGCTCTCCTGCCTGCCATGGATGGTGAGGGATGAGGGAGGGGAGGACGTTGTCTCTTTCTAGATCACACCGCTGCCCAGCAGACAAGAGGCAGGGCCAGCTCTCCCACACTCATCCCTTGGGGAAGGCTCACCTGCAACCCCCACATCAGAGCCAGTTCTGTGCTACCCAGGTGAGGTGTAGGACCCGCCCTCCTGAGTGCTGCAGCTGGTGTAGGCAGAGTCTGCCCTTCTGCTCTGGTGACCTTGGGGCTAGCTCTCCTGCCTGCCATAGGTGGCAAAGGGTAAGAGGTATGTGTGTGGGGTCTCTCCCTCAGCCCTGTCACCTTACGGCTGACAAGTGCCAGCCATGCTCATACCTTTGGGGCTGGCTCACCAGTACCCCCACCACTAGGGTCAGCTCAATTGTGCTGCCCAGGCAAGGTGCAGGACCCACTCTTCTGAGTGCTGTAGCTGGTGAGAGGCAGGGTCAGCTAACTCTCTTGCATTCTTGTCCCTAGGGACAGCTCTCCCACAATGCCCAGTAGAGGGGTGGGGCTGGTTCTGCACAGCCCTCAGACATGAACATGTCCCCAGGTGGCAGCTCAGATTAGGGACATCTGCCTGGCCTTTGGTGGTAACACATCACCAAAGCAGGGGTCTGCTACTGCAGGGACATGGACCTGGCCATGGCCCCAGTGGCAGCAGAGGCCCAGACCCCACCATGGTCTCAGGTGGCATCACTGGCTACTCACATCAGGCTCTTCCTCACTACCCTCCAGTCTCCAGTTCTGCCTCTCTTCATTGTGCCCACATCCTTCTGTTTCTCTTTCTCTTCTATTTCCCCACCACTTACTTGCTTCTCTTAGGTGTGTCCAGGGTCTCTAGGGGTCTTCTTAGGAGTGGTCTTAGGAATGATGTGTCCTGCTTATGCAATATGGCCCCAGGGCAGGAGTCATCTTGAACATGATCAGGGCCCCCCACCCCGAGACCTGTGAAGCTCCAGACAAGATCATCATAATCTAGTTCCCTATCCTGGACCCATGGCACAGGTCTAGTGATCTTCTTGGGCTCACTCCTTGCCCAGCCCACCTAAGTGGCCCCATGTGCTGCTTACTCTGTGGTCCCAGGCGGGGCTCTTCTAGTCTTCTGCTTGCTCCCCATCCCGGAAGCTCATCCCAGCCTGTGCAGGAGCAGATTGGTGGACAGGCTTGCTTTGTTCAGGGAACGTGAGGCTACTAATCATTCAGATGTTCGTAGGGCAGAACACTGACAGTAGACTTAGCTTCTCTCCTCTCTGCCACCTACTGAAGCACATGTAACAGAGCGCCATACCTGCAGTGCCTCTAGGGGGAGCGGTGCCACGACTCTTAGTAGACCTAGAGGTCTGGCAAATCCATCTCTTAGAGAGCTGCTTTTTTTCTGTCACGAGATGTGCTCTAGAACAGCCTTGAGTGAGCCCTCTGCAATTGTGCAAGCACACAGCATACTCCTGGAAACATGCTTTCCTAATGTGATTCCAACTGACTGCAGTGCCTTCCAGACAGATTGGCGTGCCCACTCCATTTTATCAGAGTGATAAGAAAAAGAAGAAGGGGATCTGAAGAGATGGCTCTGTGGTTAAGAGCTCATACGGTGGGCCAGAGTTAGCTTCTCAGCATCCCTGTTGGATGGCTTACAACCTTCAGCTGCCTGGGTTTTGATGCCCTCTTCTGGGCTCAGCAGCCCCTACACTCATGTGTGCACACTCCCACTGAGACATACATACACACACACACACACACACACACACACACACACACACACACACAATAGAAAATAAGATAAGGACTAGGTGTAATGACATACACTTTATTTTAGCACTTGGGAGGCACAGGCAGAGTTCTGTGTGTTTGAGGCCAGCCTGGTCTCCATAGTGACTTCTTAGACAACCAGGGCTACGTAGAAGAACCCTGTCTCAAAAACAATCTTAAAAAGTATGAACGGAAGCACATTAGTTTCTTCTTCATTATAAGCGCATGTCATAGGTGAAGGGAGGTCCCATGGCTTTGTTCAGTCCCTGGTCATAGAAATTGAACACATCTAATATGTACAACCAGACAGTGGTGGAGAACACTGTTGATTTCCAGTTGCTCCTATAACGCATTCTTCTTGAGCCTCTTATTTTCATCCTGTTGAATCTACACTTAAGAAAATCTTCAGTGCCATGTTTCATATCTTAGTTGACAAACTACTGTCCTAGGCACAAGAAGCGAGTCTGTGAAATTCTCTCATTAATCTTGCAAAGTGCATTCTGGTCCTATCCTCATTTTAAGTATAAGAAATTAGGGCTGGAGGGGTTAAATACTGTGTGTAATAAATGACTGATGGTCCCCTGGCTCCAGAACCTCCATCCATGACAACAGAGCCCCCATTCATGAAGACTGAAGCAGTTCTACAAGATCACAGAAAGTGGGCTTGTTAAGGAGCCATTCGCCTTCAGTCTGGTCTCAGGTACCCCTCCCCCAAATTCAGTGAGGTTCCCCAGAATGTGTGTTCATAAAAGTCGTGCTGTAGGATTATTTATTACCGGCGTGAACCTTAACCTTTGCATCTTTGTGTGAAACCCCCTGAGCCTCCTGGAGAACATCTTTTTCCCTAGAAGGGGACTCTTCCCTAGAGCCTAAGGTGGCTGCGTGGCTTGCTTCCACCCCTTCGGGAACTAGACTCTTCATCCCTCTATTGGTGGGGAGAGAGCTTTTGTACAGAGATAAGTCAGACAGGAAGATAATGGGGCAAGCAGTTGCCCTGCTACCTAGAGCCACCTGGAAATGGGTAGGCCTGGAGAGCATTTGCATACAGCCCAGCTTGCGTTCTGTTTATTTAAAACATTAATATTCACATCGTTTCTGCTCTTGGTGTCACAGTAGAATGGAGAACAATGCTGGGTTTGTAAGAGGTTTCAATAAATTTTTATAGAAACGAACTTGGGATTCTATAACTGGAGAAACACAGTAAAGGCTATGCATAATGTTCATTGAAGCCATTAATAGGATTTTCTGAACCATTCCAAATGCTCGTAATTAGGTAGTGTCTATGTAAATTGTGGTTTACTCCTGTAGCAGAATGTTTTGCAGTCATTAAAATAGTTTTTCACAAATAATTTTTAATGGGGTAAGAATTTTTAATGATATAATATTAAGTGAAAAGGCAGGGTGCAAGATTATTATATAAAGTATTCTTGGCTATGTAAAATTAGGCATTAATAGTCATTAAGAAAGAATAAAGATTGCACATATTTCCCTAGGATATATTGTCAAGGAATGAGGTAATGAGCAGAATAGAACATATAGAATGATGCTGTTTCCTGTCTGTCTGTGTCTTTCTGTCTGTGTGTGTGTTTGTGTGTGCATGTGCAAATGTGTATGTGCATACACGTGCACACACATGTAGTTGTTTTCTGGAAGATCACACAATAATTGTTATTCTGGTATAGAGCAAACAAATAACTTTTTGTAGTAGTTTACATTTTAAAAGTGTCCTTATAATTTCTTCTCTGTGACAACGGTTCCCTTTTTTGTAACTGTCTGCATCTACTCATTTGCCTTTCTACCATCCACCCTTATACCTGCCCACTCGCCTCCTTATTCGTGCGTCTGCCTAAGCTAGATCATTTAGCCATAATATGAATCTGAATGAGCATGAGGGTAACATTTTTTTTTTTTAGTTTGACTTCTTAAGTGTTTTACAATATGTATATCTTATATCCATGCTTTACAAACATCAAACAAGATTTGGAAGTGGCTGAAAATCTGGAATGCTGTCAGGAGCAGAATGTTAAGGGTCTCCATGCTGATCTTATCGACATCTCTAGGAGCACACCTATGTGTAATGAGGGGTTTGGTTCTTCAGAATGACCTTGCCCCCAGAGTCCTGCGATGGCTATGCTTGCTTAGTCCCTCTCTCCATAGCACCCTGTTGATGGTCTTTCATTGCATTTTATTAATCAGTGTGTCAGTCTGTTCAGTACTTATTTTAAGATTTATTTTTATTTAATTATGAGTATGTCTGTATATTTGTATAAGAATTGGCTGTGTGTCTCTTCTAGCCAGGTCACCTCATTTTGTTATCTGTGAGTGGATAATCTGTTATGATTTGGGTGTGAGGTATCTCTCTGAAAGGTTCATGTATTTAAAGCTTGGCTCTTAGCTTACTAATGAGTGGTGACAGGCCTTGATCCCTGACTGTATCAGTCTTTAAAGGAGTTTGTAGCTCGATCAGATATTATGGGATGGTTGTGGCAAGTAATTTACTGGAAGATGTGACTCAGAAGGGAACAACCTGCCCCAGATTCCCGATCTCTCTCTCTCTCTCTCTCTCTCTCTCTCTCTCTCTCTCTCTCTCTCTCTCTTTGTGTGTGTGTGTGTGTGTGTGTGTGTGCTTCTGTCATGATTTCTACCATTGTCAGGCCTGGAATGATAGAGCAAGCTAACCACAGACAGAAGACTCAGAAAGGATGAACTTGAACAGATCTATCCTCCATGATATTTGGTTCTTCAGAATAGATATTTGTCACAGGAGCAAGACGTGACCAGCAGACTCTGGGGAGCCTCAGTGCATGGGTGCAGAGTGACTATATGAAATGCAGGCCTGGCTAGGAAAACCCTTGGATGTGATTTCTAGTTTCTGTCAATGGAGGCCCAGCTTATGGGATGGCAGGAGATGAGTGAAAGCAAGCTATGATATGAGAAAAGCCCCTCTTAACACATCTCCACAGAGAAGTACCCAATTCTTCAAGGACAGCAAGTGAATAATTGCCTGAAATGGATATACTTATACACAGGAGTCAAGTCTGGCTTTCTCATCTGCTTTACAGGTTGCCTTTGCAAACTTCTCAATCTTGGCTTCCTTTTCTGTACAATGAGATGATGGTAATAATACCACATATAAACATTCTATGAGAAGCTGATAAGAGGATTCAGAAGCAATCCCCAGAATGCTGCCTGGCTCTCAGGCACCAGACACCAGAGTCATCAGCCTTGATAACCGAATGTAGCAAACAGTGTACAGAGTTGGCACTGGCTTTCTGCAACCCTCATAGCGGGCTTTCTAGAAGCCCTGAGAAGTCTTTAGGGAATGACTCTCACGCCAGTGTGCCTCCCATCACACAGAACAGGACATCTGCGATTGTCTTTTAAAAGCTGGAATGAAATAAAACTCTAGAACCCAAGGACATCTATGTCATTACAGCCACAATCTTCACCCCGAGTGTCTTCCAGCTATGTCTTCTGTAGGCCCCTAATCCTTCTGAGGTTATCAGTTCTTCCTGAGTGCTGAGGTTCACCTGTGTTGCTTGTCTGCGCAGGTAGCCATGGGAGGAAAGAAACAGAGGCCTGTCTGACTCCAGAGACCTTGAGATTCATTCACCACTAGGCTGTGCAGCCTCCTTGGTTGTGCCTTCTCTGAGCTGTACCCAAAGGTTGCCGGGATTCCACACCACTCTCCCACGCCCCTGTAGCAGGCTCGTGGGTTCCGGTGTCTGAGAGCTTCTGCATTCCATGGATTTCCTGCTGCCTACCTTCCTTCTCTTCTAGCTCTAGCTGAGAATCACATGCTGGGGCTTGAACCCTACCCTCCGATGGTTCCAGATGAGAGAAGATGACCCAGAGTATAGGCCCGCTGATCACGGAGCATGGGAAAATCATCAACAAAAGGCACGAAAGTGTTTTTCTCCCTCAGGAACTGTTTAGTCAGGGCTGCATTTTCCGTCACGCAGAGCACATTTTTTGTTAATCTGTTATTGGTGGCAGCATTGGAGAGAGGAGGCAGTGCTGTGTTATCTACAGCAAACAATTCATCAAACAAAACCAGGGGATCCGAGATAGTCCCTAACAAAGCAAAATCAACATTGGTCTCTGTGTCGCGGGTCACACAGACCAACTGTCCCTTTGATAGGTAAGAGAGGTTATCTTAACGTGCTCTGGGCCAACAAGCACCTCATTCTTTCCCAAGCTCTGGGCTGCTGGGGACAGTGGGAATGGGATGAATGTCAAGGACAGGCAGAGTCAGAATGTACACATGGGGGGAGTCTGGCTCTCTGTGGGGAGGATGGGCTTGGTCTCTGGGGAAGCACTGACGGCAGAGGCTTCGTCCACTCATGCAAACTCCTTCCTGAGAACTGTTGGAAGCCATTCTGCTTAGACTATGAAAGTTGATGGGTGGCAAAGAGTGTACTCTGAGCATTTTCCAAATGCTGTGCATACAGCTAAAAGCTAGCATAACCTTCTTCATCTAGTCCTTTTGACCAAGAGTTAGGTGCTTTTTAAAAATCCTTCTGTGATATACGCATACATTCATACATACACACACTTATAAACATATATATATATATATATATATATATATATATATATATATATACACACACATATCACAGGGACATCCAAGGTGCTCCTTGCTTCTCCCCATGAGTCTCCTACACAAGTGAATGATCTTTGTGTTCTTCCTTCAACCTGCCAGAACCACTGAGATGAAATCTTTGTCGTGGTCCACAATCTCTCAAAATTACTCCTGTTCAGAGTATCAAGTCATCACAGATCGATTACAGAAATTTGGGAAAATATAACAAGATAAAATGAAAATTATAGGGGTCTATTCTGTTACTAACAAAGATTTAACATTTGATTATGTTTTTAACATTAAGATTGTGGCCTTTTAGCATACCTGAAAGGGCATAGTTGATAATGCATACATACATACACATATATAGCACATATATTATCTTCAACTGAATCATAATGATTTTAAAATCAGCAATGATTTTAATTCTAGCATCCACTTTAGAAGCCTTTAAGAA
The DNA here is from genome assembly GCF_900095145.1 of Mus pahari. NCBI lineage: Eukaryota > Metazoa > Chordata > Mammalia > Rodentia > Muridae > Mus > Mus pahari. The sequence continues at coordinate 14,120,531 of NC_034603.1, read as the reverse complement.
TTTAAAGTTAGCTGGAAGTGGTGGCATAAACTTGCTTTTAATCACAGAACTCGGGAGGCAGAGGCAGCCGGATCTCTGAGTTCAAGGCCAGCTTGGTCTACAAAGCTAGTTCCAGGACAGCCAGGTCTATACAGAGAAACCCTGTGTCAAAAAACAAAACAAAACAAAACAAAACAACAGTTAAAATTTGTGTTTTCTTGTGTGTGTGTGTGTGTGTGTGTGTGTGTGTGTGTGTGTGTGTGTGTATCTGTCTGTCTGTGCACATGATGCAGGTACCTGTAGAAGCCAAAGGAGGGCATTGAGTGTCCTGGAACTGGAGTTACCTTCCAGTTGCACTTTTAACCACCGAGTCATCTTCTCAGCTCCTCAGGCATCCATCTTAGTAGTCAGGTTTTGAAAGCGTTCTGAGGCATCCTATAATTTCTCGGTGTGATAATGAATCGATGATGGTTTCTGTTGACGCAGGTGTCAGGCTTCCAACAAGAGACGCATTTGCTTGGTATTCCTGCAAGTACCAATCATTCTGGTACACACTTTATTTCTAGTAAAAAAGATACTGGGAAAAGCTGTGGATGATGTGGTCAAAGAATTATTTGATTAGCAATTTTATTTTTAATCAAGGTCATATACAGTTTAATCATATAATGACAATACTTAAATATGGCCCTAAGGTTTTTACATGAGTTTTTTTCCTTTATCTCATATCCTTCTAGATGAGTCCAAAAATATCTTTATTTGTACAGACAAGGAAATTGAACCTTACAAAAGGCAATGGACTTAATGAAGTGTAAAGCCTATTAATGATATTTATCTTTCTGATACAGAAATTGTTTTCTCATCTGGTCTACTGTGCTCTCAGTTCATGTGGACATAGATATTATGCCTAATGTGGGAATACAATGGTTTACAGATAGAGAACTATCTTAAACCACATGATTTTTGAAGTGTAGTATTAATTGATGTTTATTTGATTTATGAATTTATTCTTGGTCCATGTGTTGGAAAAATTTCAACATCACTATTTTTAATAATAGTACTAATTTCTGTTATGTTATTTCACTCTTGACTTGCTTCATCCAAAATTACAAGGCTGTCCCCAGGACCTGATTGATTTCTGCTCTGTCCTCACTGTGAAAAGTCAGTGAGGGCCCGAGGGGATGGTTCACAGTACAAAAAAGCTTTACAGTACAAGTGTGTGGACCTGGGTTTAGATTCCCAGGGATCAGAGTGAATGTGTTGGCATGTGTCTGTAATTGCAGAGAGCCCTTGGTGAGATGGGAGGCAAAGACAGGAAAATCCTCTGAAGATTGAGGGCCAGCGAATCAAGCCAAAGCAATAGTGCACAACAAAAAGACTGTCTTAAGGAAGGTAGAATGTAAAGACTGACTCCCGTGACTGCCTTCTGACTTCCACATGCATGCCAGGGCACCTACACCCCCCCCCCCACGTATGCATGCATGCACGCATGCATGCAGCAATCAGAGTAAGTATGGCAGAGGATTCCTTGATTATTGTCCTTTCTGTCAGTTAGCACTGATTGCAGGTCCTGTGAGGTTATCTATGCATAGAAGTGTTGTGTGCACTAGGGCAGTCTGACCTGTGCTGACACTTGCTATCTCCATTAGTTAGTTTCTCTCATCTGAACTCCTGTCTCCATTCAGTGGGCAGTGGGCTTTAGGGAATGTTGACGTCACAGAGGGGAAGGGGGCATGGGATACAGCTCATTTGGAGGTCCTGTTTATGAGCACGGGACCATTCTCCTCTGAGCTGCTGGCTCTGTCTCCCCAGGAGCTCGGCTAATTTACTTAATAAAATAAATTTGCTCGCCCTGCAGAAGATAGCAGTTCAATCACGCCATTTTTAGGCTGTGTCTATTAGGTGACTCAAAGGCTGGGTTGTAGCATAATAAGCCCAATTAAAAGGAAAAACACAGCAAAAACCCAAGGCACATCCTCTACCCTCCAAATGGGGTTCATGGCCCTCTGAGGACTTGCAAATCCCTCTCCTGCACTCAAGGCTGCTCCTTGGAGCTAATTGTGCACTTTTATAGCTTTCACTGACCTCATGATGGCACAGAGAGAAGGTGGGATGGGGTTAGGGAAGACCAGTTCCTAGGACTTAGGTCCAAGGCCCAGGGGAGCCAACGTACACCCTAAGACAGCTGCAGGGATCCAGAGAAGGGGGCGTTCCTCTCAGGGGGCTTCACAGTCGCCATGGCAAGGAGCCCATCCCACTGCACTTGGACAGGTGGGCGTGGCCACTCTCTCGAGCCAGGTGATGGCACCTGAGCCTGTCACAGCAGCACTTCCCATGGCCAGTGAACGGTTGAACACTATCCCTAGCCAGTGTCTACTGCTAATCTTGTTTATTTAAACATATAGCTTTCTCTGGTGTACATAACATGTAGACTGGAACACAGATGCTAGTAAAGAGTGTGCCTGGCTCTTGGAATGCTGGGAAGTTTACTTTGCATAGGACCCACATTTATAGTTATCAAGGCAGACATTTCCTTCCTTTCTCTTTCCTTTCTTTTCTTTTCTTTTTAAAAGATTTTTTTTTTTTTTACAAAGAATACTAATGCTAAACCCCACAATTATAGACCACTTACTCAGGAAGTCTGGAAGTTCTAGAGGGTTGGTAAAACAAAACAAAACAAAACAAAACAAAACAAAACAAACCAAACCTGCTCATTGTGGCCAGCCTCAGAAAGACGGGTGCCTATGGAGGGAGCACTGGTTGAGAGTCTAGGCCCCTGAGTTCTCCACTTGGCTCACTGTCCATCTGTGGGGCTTGCTGGGGTTTGCCTCTAGTGGCTTGGCTCCCTTTTCTGATTGTAGGATCTTGGGTTCGGTCACTCTTCCCGTGGAATCAAATAGCTTTTCCAACTCTCAAGGTGGCTTGAAAATGCTCTTTTAAAATGTGTGTCTAGCAAGCTCCTAACTCCGGAACATCTTGTAAAACAGACTGGGACGGCTACAAGGGCCACTGGAGTCTCAGTGTAGAGCTAAGTAAGCTAAGATTTAGGGTGATGAGCTAGAAAGACAATGCAATGGTTTGGCTGCTCTTTCAGAGGACCTGGGTTCAATTCCCAGAACCCACAAGGTGGCTCACAACTGTATAATACTTCTAGTTTCATGGGATCTGACATCCTCACACAGATATGCATTCAGGTAAAACATCAATGCATATAAGATAAGTATAAATCATTTAAAAATTATTCATTGATAGTAGATGAACCATTTTTAACTACTCTTTTTATTAATTTTTCCATCTGTGGAAAACTATTAATTTTAATTAAAAAAATTCTTTTTAACTTAGTTATTTCCTATTTGCCCGTGTCAGTGTGCCCTGTTTGTGTAATGCCTACAATGGCCAGAAGAGGGCGTCAGATTCTCCTGGAATTGGCGTTAAGGATGGTTTTGAGCAGCTATGTGGACTGCTCAAACTGAGCCTGGGTCCTCTGAAAGAGCAGCAAGCACTCTTAACCACGGTCTGGCCAGTTCCCAAGAGTTATTATTTAGTGTGTTGGAAAATGACCAAAGTTTATTTAAAGTGTTTTACAAGCAGGGTGGGGAATGTAGCTCAGTGGGAGAGTACTTGGCTGTCCTGTACAAGGTCCTGGGTTCAATGGCCAGAGCTGCACAAAACCAAAACAACCCCAGAGAACAGAGAACACTCCCCAGATGACAACTCTAAAGCCACACAGGGTGTGGGCAGAGAGAGGGCTTTTTCTCAACACTGTGCTGAACTTAACAAAATAGTTTAGTGACTCTAAGGTAAAGGGAATCCAAACCAAAACCTCAGAGACAGATTGACTCTGTCCACCCCGACACCATGACTTCTGTGGAAGAGTAGAGTCACTCTTACCTTTCCTTGAGGTCTGCCCCGTTCCACACAAATGTCGGAAGTCTGTGTTGGGACATGGCTGTCCCTTGTCCCTAGTGGATCATTCCATTGTGGGTGCTCTGTGTCCTCATTCACGGCCTTTAGTAAAGACCGTACTGATAAATTTGCTCCTTAATTCTTTCCCTCATAGGCAACTTTCAAAGTCCCTTAGAAAATTATCCCTGAAAACGCAATCATTGTAGAGAATTTCAAAACTGAAAGATGGGCCAAAGAAGACACATCAAAATTACCCAGAAGCCAGAAATCTAGGGAAGGCTGCTATTTACCTTTTGCATTTTGATTTATTGATTATTTGCACACAAACGCATTTTATTTTGATCATGCCCACTCTCACTCCCTACCTCCTCTGTGGTGTTCCTCTTCTCATGTCCCTCCCCACACCTTCATGTCTTCTTTTAGATCCTTGGACTGTATTAAGTCCAATCAATGTTCACCTATACACATGGCTGTAGGGCTCACCACCACAGCATGGGCTGCAGAAATATTCATATGTCCTTTGCATTTACAGAGGCAGGGGATAGTGAGGCGCAAACAGACTGAGAGAAGGATCAAGTGGCAGGTGTCACATACACAGAGCATTGCATATCTTGAGTTGAGACTTTACTGAAAAGAGAAGGGAGGATTTATGAAGGCCAAGGGAAGGTCATATCTGTATTTTACAAAGACTACTGAAGATGTGGCATGGGCCACTTCCTGGTCCTGCTTAGCTGCCTATCTTCCTTCGTTCCTGTTTGGAATGTTTGTTTTCCTCCCGTGGAGTGCTGTAAGTCCACACCCTCCCCATCCCTTCAACCAGTTGGAAACACTCAGCGATTCAGACCTTCTCCACAGCCCCCTCCTCCCAAAGCATCACTTAGACCTCCAGGCTACATCGTCCCTGTTGGCTCCTGGATGGCAGCACACAGTCACACAATCAGGCTACTCCTGTCGAGTGGTGTGTGCATCTTTTCCTTTGCTTTTCCATTTGTGCTACTTGATTTGCTTCTTGAAGAAACTTGCCAGCCCCCCCCCCCCATACACTTATAGTAAATGATCCTACTGTTCTTCTCAGGGTACTAACTTCTGAAAGACTTCAAACTGAGGCAGAAGTGGAGAGAACACAGAAGCCGTGTACCACCCTTCAACCCACATGGTAGTTGAATCCTGTTTCGTTTGCCCTAACATTTACTCTGTCCTACTCCAGACACTTCCTGTGTGCAGCTGCATTGAGAATGATAAGCTATATTGACATAAAAGGATGGAGATAAGGGTTTTTTTGGGGGGAGGTGTAGGCTGGCATTTGTGTTTATGTGTGTGTGCACAATTGTGCCTACATGTATCAACACATACACACACACACACACACACACACACACACACACACACACACACACACGAATGGGTGGGGAGGTCTGTGTTAGTTCCTTTTCTGTTGCTCTGATAGAATGCAATGACCAAGGCAATTTAAAGAAGGGAGAGTTTATTTCGGCTTAGGTAAGCTTCCAGGGGGGTAAGCGTCAGCCATGGTGTGGAGGCATGACAGGGAGGGACAGGCAGAGCAGAGTACAAGCAGGGAGTTGATAGCTCACATACTCAAGCCCAAGCATGAAGCAGAGAAAGGAACTGGAGAAGACTATAAAGAAGCTGTTCCCGGTACTACACGTCCCCCAGTAAGGCTTCACCCCCCCCCCACAGGTCCCACAGCCTCCCTAAATAGTACCAATGACTGAGAACAAGTCTTTCAATGCCCAAGGCCAGAGGCCAACTTTGAGTGTTATGACTTAGGAACCACACATTGTGATTCTGGAGGCAGAGTCTATCATTGGGCTGGAGCTTGTTAATTCTAGATGGGCTGTTCATCGAGTCCCAGGAATCCACCCGTCTCCACCTAGAATTACAAATGCATGCCGCCTTGGCTGCCTCATTCTTCCATGAGTTCTGGAGTTTGAACCTGGATCCTCACCCTAGGTGGTGGCACTTTGTACACCGTTGTCTCTTCCTGGGTCCGGTAGTTTTAAATACCAGGGAAGAGTGATTTCCATAGGTGTGACTGGTATGAATGAGATGCCTCTTCCAATAGCCTTGGGCATTTGAATATTTGGTCTCTAGTCGTTGGCACTGTTTGGGCAGGCCTGGGAGGCATGGCTTTGCTGGAGGAACTGTGTCATTGAAGAGTTTCCATTAGTGGTTCTCAACCTTCCCAAGCTTACAACCCTTTAATACGGTTCCTCACGTTGTGGTGTCTCATTGCTTCTTTATAACTGCAATTCTGCTACTGTTATGAATCATAAATGCCTGATATCTGATATGTGACCCCCATGGGGCTCATGACCCCCAGGTTGAGAACCGTTTGAGACCTTTTTTTCCTCAAACCTTTTGGTTTGAGACCTTGTGCTACCCTGAGTTTTCATTCTCTTGGCTTCCTTGCTTGTGGTTTGAGATGTGAGCCATCATCTTGCTGGTCCAGCCTCCATGCCTGCCTGCTGCCCCACTACCATGCTTGTGATGTGGATGGACTCTTATCCTTTTGGAGCTATAAGCCTCACACAGAGCCTTGTTTCTTTCTATAAGTTGTCTTGGTCACAATGTTTTGTCCTAGCAGCAGAAAACCTACTGGATACAGATGTCCTTCCACACATTCATAAAGTCTGTCAGAAGTCAACTCTTACACTGAGTATCTGGGGTCCATACCAAGATGTGTGAGCTACATTATAACTCACAGAAAGCATTTCCCCCCCATAAAACCTCTGAGTGTAGTCTGTACAATTTGCAAAAGCATTTTGATGGGAGATTAAGTTGTCCCTTTCAAGATGGTATCTTGGCTAAGAGGGACACACCAGCCAGTGACTCTCTCTAGTCTCACATCAAGTTTGGATGCAAGAAACAACCTGAGATGTCAAGGACTGAGTGGCAAGCTGGAGTCCTGTGCTCAAAATGACAAGATTTTGTTTTTTTCTCCTCTGTGCAGCATAATGAAATGATAATGATACCACATAGCACAATTTTATGAAGCAATACTCCAATTCCCAAATGGAAGAACTGTAAACCTGATGGCCGAGTCAATTATCCCAATGAGGCATCCGATTATTGCAGGAGAAAGCAGGGGTTGTTATAATTATTTGCTTCAGGAGCTCAAATGGATCTAAGATGTTCTTTGGGTATTCTTAGCCTGAGTAGGGAACCTGGAGCTTTGAGTCTGGGATGAAGAGGGAAAGCCAGTGGAATAGGGCAGCATGTAGATGCATCTAGGCAAGATGACCTCGTCGAAAGATATAATTGAAAAATAGCAGACTGCAGTTCTTTAGAGCTGGAAGGCTGGAATTGCCCAGTGGGAGTGTGAGAATTTAGTCAGGATATAATTGAAGAAAAACAGCAGACTACAGTTCTTTTGAAGGCCGGAGACTATTTTTAAGGAAAAGAAGGAAAGGCAGAAGAAAATAGTTTCTAGGTTCTAAGAACGTGCCAATATGTTAATGGATCTTACCTAACACTTGCAGACCCAGTACACAGCCAGGACTGCCCTATCTATCCTGTGAGGAAAGGGAGGCACAGAGGGATAAAGTCATTTGCTCAGGACCATAGAGCTTCTGCACAGATTGCCAAGCCACACGGGGTTTTCTCCCCAGGAGAATGACAAGGAAGAGCCTCCTCTGAAATCTGTCCTGGTACAGGTGGAGGGTTCCCAGGGCCCACTTACTGATTCTTGGTTACACAATGTTCTTTCATTCTGGGCAGTGAAGAGAAATGTTGAGCACTTTCCCCTCTAAGGGAATCTTTAGAGCCAGGAAGGCAGCTTCCCATTTTCCACAGAGCCCAGATCCACCCTACCTTAATTTCCCCCCAAGAAGCACAACATTAAAGTTTGCTAGCCACTCGGCACAGGCACCTGGCCTATTTCCAGGCGTGTGACGTGAGAATAATACACAGCGCCTAGGGAATATACAAATGGTCTGTATCTCTGCCCAGGGGAATTATATTCCACTGCATTGGCCACAGAGGTTCAGTCTAGTTAGCTTTCATTTGTCCAGATTTCTAGAACACCTAGTACTTGTGACGTTTCTGTTGTGGACTCATACACCATAGTACTGTATTAGTGACTTTTCTGTTGCCGTGATGGATTATGACCAAAAGCGACTTATGAAGGAAAGAGTTTGTCCAGGAAGGAAGAGGAATCATGACATTTCATTTCACAGGAAGCTGAGAGAACAAACTGCCAATGAGGTGGGGCTATAAGCTCTCAAAGACTGTCTCCCAGGGCCATAGTTCCTTCAGCAAGGAACCTCCTATAGATTTCATAACACCCCGAAACAGTACTGCCAATCAGGAACCAAGTATTCAAATACACAAGCTTATGAGGGACACTCTTCATTTAAGCCATCACAAAACGTTTAAACAATCTATTTCTCTCTGTGTGTACATGTGTGTGCATGTTGTGCATGCATGCACGTGCCCATATGTGTGTGGCTTCCTTCAGAGGCCATAGGAGGGCATCAGATCCCCTGGAGCTGGAATTACAGGTGGTTGTGAGCTATCTGAAAGAGGTGCTGGGATCAGAGTTCGGGTCTTCTGGAAGAGCAGCAAGCACCGTGTAGCCATCTCTCAAGCCCCATGCATTTATAGCCTTTGCTCTTAGAATGGTTTGTGAGTATGTGTCTCTCATCTTAGAGAAAAGCACTGTAAATACTTTAAGACTGTATCTTAAATACATGCACTCCATTAGAACGTGTTCAGAGCATATTGACTGGTGGAAAGAGTCTAAATGGATTTGGAGAAGCCCCAGACACAATGGGATGGAGTGTGGGCTTCTGAGGGGACAGAGGTGTTAGAGACTTGAGAAAAATGACCCCCCCCCCGAATATCTTCTTCTTCATCCTTCTGAGTGATCCTTCTGCATATCTATAAAGTGTGGACAGGAAGGGGCGGCTGCTTGGCTGGTTGGCATGAAGGTGAGATGAGACGGAACACTGCCACAATAGGCACAAGTGCTTGGTAAATGGCTGATGCTCCGGTAAGTGCCAAGGCCAGGGGGAAGAGAATGTAGACAGGAGGCTGACCTCAGTTTGCTTACAGCAGAGAGGCATGTAAATGAGGAGGGATGAATGCAGGGAATTTGTAAACTCCATCCAACAATGGTAACCCCTGAATGCACGGATCACTTGTAGAAGCCAACTGGCTTTAGGCATGGTGTGGCCGTTCTCATTGCTGTCTTCCCAGAACTTCGAGATGCTGTTGTCACCTCTGTCTTCCATCCTTTTCTGTTGAAGGGAAGTCTGGCCCATAACTGATGTATTTCTTCTGTTCACAGAGACTTGAACCAATCCATCCTCACAGTGATCAAGGAGCCCTGACTAAGAATATCCCCAAACCCCAGCCTCTGACTAACCTAAGAACACCAGGCAGGGAAAGAACCAGAGTATGAGCAATGGTGGGTACCTTCTGTGGGCTGTACACTTATAGAGATTGTACTTTGCTGCATTGTGAGAATAAACTTGGCAGTGAAGAACTATTTAGGGCTGAGGGTGTACTACCACGTGCATAACATACACAAGGTTGTGATTAGGTTCTCAAACCCTGCCCAAATCACCTTCAGTGTGCACACATATTATCCTGGCACTTAGGAGTTCGAGGCACACCCCCCACACTCCCAGGCTACATGAGACTGTCTAAGAAAAAAAAGAAATACTTAATTCTAGGTAAGTGCTATAAAGAGTAAAATAAAGTTAGGGTAAAGTGTGTATCAAGTGGTTAAAAGGATGTTGTAGATAACATGATCAGAGGAGGTTTTTCTATAAGGTGGCCTTAAGGCAGAGACAGGAAGTACTTATAGGCTGTGAGTCACACCAATATCTGAAGGAAAGACATCTGAGACAGGAGACAGAAAAATCCCCTGAGGTGTTCACATGGCTGCTGTAGGCAAGGTGGTGCAAGAAGCCAGTCCTTGTGAACTGGTTTGGCAGAGGAAGAGAAGTGAGCCAGTCATATAGAATGTTCTAGGCCATGCTGACCTCAGACCCAGGTGAGCTCCGGAGGGTTTTAATCCCTGAAAGTACAACTTTCTTAGCAGACTCACGGTTCTGTATCGTTTGTGACCTCGTTGCTCTGTGCTCCCACTAAACTCTCGAGTATGACACTGTTCAGCCCTAGAGGGCTTTCTCCATTCTTTTGCTTTGTCCTCAAAGACTAAAGGTTATCTTGATCCAGACGCAATGACAGTTTCCCTGATGGGAGTGTTGTGGCTGAAGATCTTGAAACAGCCTCAGAGTAGGGGAAAGGTCTTTGAGAGCAAAGTATGGGGCAAAGAAGAGGCCCTTGGTCCTGTGAAGGCTTTATGCCCCACTATAGGGGAATGCCTGGGCCAGGAAGCTGGAGTCCGTGGGTTGGGGTGGAGGGGGACAGGGAGGGGGGAGGAGAGGGGGTTTTTGTAGAGAAAACCAGGAAAGGTTATAACATTTGAAATGTAAATAAAGAAAATATCTAATAAAAAAATGAAAAAAAAAAAAAAGAAATGGAGAAAAGAGTGTCTGAGGTTATCCCCCTACATTTCATAGATAATTTGAAGTCGGCCTAGGCTACATGAGAACCTATTTTAAAAGTACATAAAATAATAACATAACTTTTCAAATAAATTCTCTATCATTGATAAAAAGATTTAATTTAAAAATTTAAAATGTAAATTTGAGATTCCTTTAAATAATTTGAGAACACTATTGACACTAATATAACTAACTTCTGTATTTTAAAATATAATGGTTGATTTGCATATTTTAGAATAAAAATAGCATTTTTTGCAGGAATAAAAAGAAATTGTAGGTCTTCTGATTTTGTTCAGTTGTATTAATTAAGATATTTGATGAAAACACATTCAGACATTATGTGCTTCAAATAAAACTACCTTTCAATATTTTAGATCACTATTGTCAATGTAATATGAATTATGTAAAAACCTTGCTTAGAATAGCATAGTTATTAACATTGCCAAAATTAAGGCTACAAATTTTTTATAGACTGAATGCATAATAATTATGGATATCTACACATTTATTTTACTATTCATTTAAACATTGCCAGTCCATCCATAGAACACCAAATGTGAAAAATATAATTAAATTATCACATTATATGGCCTTTAATAGTGTGCCAACTTTTATGTACTTTTTTTTTAGATTCTATATTTTTAAAAAATTTTTATTAGATATTTTCTTTATTTACATTTCAAATGTTATCCCCTTTCCTAGTTTTCACTCTGAAAATCCCCTCCCCTCTTCTCCTGCTCACCAACCCACCCACTCCCATTCCTGGTCTTGCATTCCCCTATACTGGGGTATAGAGCCTTCACAGGACCAAGGGCCTCTCCTCCCATTGATGACCGATTAGGCCATCCTCTGCTACATATGCAACTAGAGCCACAAGTTCCACCATGTTATAGTTCGAAGGAGCTCTTGGTACTGGTTAGTTCATATTGATGTTCCTCCTATGGGGCTTCAGACCCCTTCAGCTCCCTGGGTACTTTCTCTAGCTCCTTCATCGGGGACCTTGTGTTCTATCCAATGGATGGTTGTGAGTATCCATTGGATAGAATTTGCCAGACACTGGCAGAGCCTCACAGGAGACAGCTATATCAGGCTCCTGTCAGCAGGCTCTTGTTGGCATCTGCCTAGTGTCTGGGATTGGTGGTTGTTTATGGGATGGATACCCAAGTGGGGGAGTCTCTGGATGGTCATTTATTCAGTCTCTGCTCCAAACTTTGTGTCTGTAACTCCTTCCGTGGGTATTTTGTTTTCCCTTCTGAAAAGATTTCTGAGCTTCTGGGCTAATATCCACTTATCAGTGAGTGCACACCATGTGTGTTCTTTTGTGACTGGGTTACCTCACTCAGGATATTTTCTAGTTCCATCCATTTGCCTAAGAATTTCATGAATTCATTGTTTTGAATAGCTGAGTAGTACTCCATTGTGTAAACGTACCTCATTTTCTGTTTCCATTCCTCTGTTGAGGGACATCTGGGTTCATTCCAGCTTCTTGCTATTATAAATAAGGCTGCTATGAATATAGTAGAGCATGTGTCCTTATTACAAGTTGGAGCATCTTCTGGGTATATGCCCAGGAGTGGTATTGCTGAGTCCTCTGATAGTACTATGTCCAGTTATCTGAGGACCTACCAAAGTGATTTCCAGAGTGGTTGTACCAGCTTGCAATCCCACCAGCAATGGAGAAGCGGTCTTCTTTTTCCACATCCTCACCAGCATCTGCTGTCACCTGAGGTTTTGATCTTAGCCATTCTGACTGGTGTGAAGTAGAATCTCAGGGTTGTTTTCAATTTGCATTGTATTGATTTGCATTTCCCTGATGACTAAGGATGTTGAATATTTTTTTAGGTGCTTCCCAGCCATTTGGTATTCCTCAGTTGAGAATTCTTTGTTTAGCTTTTGTAATAGGGTTATTTGATTCTCTGGAGTCTAACTTCTTGAGTTCTTTGTATATTGGATATTAGCTCTCTATTCAATGGAAGGTTGGTGAATATCTTTTACCAGTCTGTTGGTTGCCATTTTGTCCTATTTACAGTGTCCTTTGCCTTACAGAAGCTTTGCAATTTTATGAGGTCCCATTTGTCAATTCTTTATCTTAGAGCATAAACTATTGGTGTTCTGTTCAGGAATTTTCCTCCTGTGTCCGTGTATTTGAGGTTCTTCCCCACTTTCTCCCCTATAAGTTTCAGTGTCTCTGGTTTTATGTGGAG
>NC_034603.1:14085808-14107239 GCF_900095145.1 Mus pahari | reverse complement strand
ATTTTGGCTACTGGTTTGCTGTATATTGCTTTTATTATGTTTAGGTATGGGCCTTGAATTCCTGATCTTTCCAAGACTTTTATCATGAATGGGTGTTGGATTTTGTCAAATGCTTTCTCAGCATCTAATCAGATGATCATGTGGTTTTTGTCTCTGAGTTTGTTTATATAGTGGATTACATTGATGGATTTCTGTACATTTAACTATCCCTGCATCCCAGGGATGAAGCCTACTTGATCATGATGGATGATCGTTTTGATGTGTTCTTGGATTTGGTTTGTGAGAATTTTATTGAGTATTTTTGCATCATATTCATAATGGAAATTGGTCTGGTTATCTTTTTTGTTGGGTCTTTGTGTGGTTTAGGTATCAGAGTAATTGTGGGTTTATTTACAAGTTTGGTAGAGTTCCTTCTGTTTCTATTTTGTTGAAGAGTTAGAAGAGTATTGGAATTAGGTCTTCTTTGAATGTCTGATAGAACTCTACACTAAACCCATCTGGTCCTGAGGGTTTTTTTTTTTTTTTTTTTTTTTTTGGTTGGGAGACTATTGATGACTGCTTCTATTTCCTTAGGGGATATGTATGGGACTGTTTAGATCGCTTATCTGATCCTGATTTAACTTTGGTACCTGGTATCTGTCTAGAAAATTGTCCGTTTCATCCAGGTTTTCCAGTTTTGTTGAGTGTAGGCTTTTGTAGTAGGCTCTGATTTTTTTTATTTCCTCATGTTCTGTTGTTATGTCTCCCTTTTTATTTCTGGTTTTGTTAATTTTGATACTGTCTCTGTGCCCTATAGTTAGTCTGGCTAAGCATTTATCTATTTTGTTGATTTTCTCAAAGAACCAGCTCCTAGTTTTGTTGATTCTTTGTATAGTTCTTTTTGTTTCTATTTGGTTTATTTCAGCCATGGGCTTGATTATTTCCTGCTCTCTATCCCTCTTGGATATATTTGCTTCTTTTTGTTCTAGAGCTTTCAGGTGTGCTATCAAGTTGCTAGTGTATGCTGTCTCCAGTTTCTTTTTGGAGGCAGTCAGAGATACGAGTTTTCTTCTTAGCACAGCTTTCATTGTATCCCATAAATTTGGGTATGTTGTATCTTCATTTTCATTAAATTCTAAAAAGCCTTTAATTTCTTTCTTTCTTTCTTCCTTGACCAAGTTATCATTGAGTAGAGTGTTGTTTAGCTTCCATGTGTATGTGGAATTTCTGTTGTTTTTGTTGCTATTGAAGACCAGATTTAATCCATAGAGATCTGATAAGAGGCACGGGATTATTTCAATCTTCTTATATCTGTTGAGGTCTGATTTGTGATCGATTATATAGTCAGTTTTGGAGAAGGTACCATGAGGTGCTAAGAAGAAGGTATATATATATATATATTTTTGATTTAGAATCAAATGTTCTATAGTTATCTTTTAAGTCAATTTGGACCAAAACTTCTGTTAGTTTCACTGTGTATATTTAGTTTGTGTTTCCCTGATCTGTCCATTGATGAGAGTGGGATTTTGAAGTCTTCCACAATTATTGTGTGAGGTGCAATATGTGCTTTTAGCTTTAGTAAAGTTTCCTTTATGAATGTGGGTACCCTTGCATTTGGAGCATAGATGTTCAGAATTGAGAATTCTTCTTGGTAGATTTTTTTCCCTTTGATGAGTATGAAATGTCCTTCTTCATTTTTCTGTATGACATTTGGTTGAAATTTGATTTTATTCAATATTAGAATGGCTACTCCAGCTTCTTTTTTGGGACCATTTGCTTGGAAAATTGTTTTCCAGCCCTTTACTCTGAGGTAGTGTATGTCTTTGACATTGAGGTGTGTTTCCTGTATGCAGCAAAATGCTGGGTCTTGTTTACATATCCGGCCTGTTAGTCTATGTCTTTTTATTGGGGAATTGAGTCTATTGAAGTTAAGAGACATTAAGGAATACTGATTGTTCTCTCTGTTTTTATTTATGTTATTTTTATGTTTGTGTGGTTATCTTCTTTTGGGTTTGTTAATAGAAAATAACTTTCTTGCTTTTTCTAGGGTGTCGTTTCCCTCCTTATGCTGGCATTTTCCATCTATTATCCTTTGTAGGGCTGGATTTGTGGAAAGACATTGTGTAAATTTGGTTTTGTCATGGAATATTTTGGTTTCTCTATCTATGGTAATTGAGATTTTTGCTGATTATAGTAGTCTGGGTTGGCGTTTGTGTTCTCTTAGGGTCTGTTATGAGATCTGCCCAGGATCTTCTAGTTTTCATAGTCTCTGGTGAGAAGTCTGGTGTAATTCTGATAGGTCTGCCTTCATATGTTACTTGATCTTTTTCCCTTAATGCTTTTTATCATTCTTTCTTTATTTAGTGAGTTTGATGTTTTGACTACTATGTGACAGGAGGAATTTCTTTTCTGGTCCAATCTATTTGGAGTTCTGTAGGCTTCTGTATGTTTATGGGCATCTCTTTCTTTAAGTTAAGGACGTTTTCTTCTATAATTTTGTTGAAGATATTTACTGGCCCTTTAAGTTGGGAATCTTCACTCTCTTCTATACCTATTATCCTAAGGTTTGGTCTTCTCATTGTGTTCTGGATTTCCTGGATGTTTTGGGTTAGGATCTTTTTGCATTTTGCATTTTCTTTGACTGTTGTGTCAGTTTTCTATGGTATCTTCTGCACCTGAGCTTCTCTCTTCTGTCTCTTGTATTCTGTTGGTGATGCTTTTATCTGTGACTCCTGGTCTTTTTCCTAGGTTTTCTAACTCCAGTGTTATCTCCCTTTGTGATTTCTTTATTGTTTCTATTTCCATTTTTAGATCCTGGATGGTTTTGTTCAGTTCCTNCACTTGTTTGGTTGCATTTTCCTGTAATTCTTTAAGGGATTTTTGTGTTTCCCCTTTAAGGTCTTCTATCTGTTTACCTGTGTTCTCTTATATTTCTTTAAGGTAGTTATTTATGTCCTTCTTAAATTCCTCTATCATCATCATGAGACGTGATTTTTAAATTAGAGTCTTGCTTTTCTGGTGTGTTGAGCTAACCAGGGTTCATTGTGGTGTGAGAACTGGGTTCTGATAATGCCAAGTAGTCTTGGCTTCTGCTGCTTATGTTCTTGTGCTTGCCTTTTGCCATCTGGTTGTCTCTGGTGTTAGCTGGTCTTGCTTTGGCTTGCTTTGGATTTTCCCTCCTGCAAGCCTGTGTGTTAGTTCTCCTGGAGATCAGTTCTCTCTGGGAGGAATTTGGGTATAGAGAGCTGTGGTACAGGGTCANCTCTCGGGTGCAGACAGAGACCAGAAGCATCCTGTCCCCAGCTGATCCTTGGTTCCTGTGTCCTGGTGCCTCTGTGAGGGTCCCTCGTGGGCCAGGAATTTGAAGAGAAGTGGTGGTCTTACTCTTGCTTGCAGGTGTGTAGGCAATCCTGGGAGACCAGCTCTCTCCTTGAGGTATTTGTATATGTTGCTTGTGGCACAGGATCAGCTCTGGGCACAGACGGAGTCCGGAAGACTCCTGTCCCAGGTGGCACCTTGGTTCCTGTGTCCTGAGAGTTCTGGGTGTGTTCCTCTGAACAGCAGTGGTGGTCCTACCTGTACTCACAGACCTGTCAGCACTCCTGGGAAGCTCGCTCCCTCCGGGCACTATTTGGGTATGGAGTCCTGTGGTAGAGGATCTGTGTCATGTTTTGGACCGTAAAGCGTGACAGAAACAAATTCCTCAAAACCTGGTGAAAAAGGTTCTAGTACTTTTATTTATTTATAAATGGCAAAAAGCAAATAAATGGTAAGACGGACCTGCATTCATTCGTTCACACAGACTCTCACTAACCTTTCCAGCCTGTCAGGCGTATCCTTAGCTCTCGGTGACAGCACGCAGGAAAGATGGGACTCGATGTTCCCTTCTTCAGATCCTCTGGAGCTGAGCTGCCGCATGCAGGCTTTGCTATATAAGCAGTGGATGTCCCTGTCCATGTGGGGTCCATGCAGATTATTTTTTTGGCACAAAGTTTCTCTGCTGGGCTCTTGGGAGGTGAGTGACTTTGCAATGCCAGTCCAGAGTTTTTAAGCTACATTCAGCCAATTACAACTAGGGCATCCCACACATTATTTCATGGGCTTCTTTATCACTTGCACGCACACATGTGCTCTCTCTGGACTGTTTTTTATAATTATCTAGGGCCTCGGGTGGGTTCATGGCATTGCCCTCCTGTGGGCTCAGGGCAGTGGGCATGAGTTCTTTATCATTCTCGCCCACTAATTCTACCACCCAGTATCTGCAGTTGTGGGAAGCACAGCCATGGTGGCCCCTCTGTTGGCAATTTTCCACAGCTTCGGGAAAAATGCCTTCTGAGGCTATGTGTTCTTTACAATCTGCTACCAACTTTTAGGTACTTAAAGCTATATTTTTATACGTCTTTCAATTAAAAGCCATAATTGGTATTTTTTTAAAAAAAAGTTTGCCACTTAATATGTATTTAACAGGTAAACAAAATATTTTAAGCCTAGTTCATTATCTTCACTTTGTAAAACAGAATTAGCTTACAGCGAAGCACCGCTTATAGGCTGTGGATAAAAACTGGGTTGTCTCGTGTATATGATAGTCAGTCATTGGAGGGTCTAGGCATGGGTGTGGTGAATGAGTGTTTGCTACAGGAAGTTTGAGAATGAGCATTGTTGTGGGAGCTTGTTTGCTATGCTTTACCTGACCTTCCCCGTGTGATCACTAGCAGACTACTGCGCACCAGTTCCAAAATTTTGCCTTGAAATGTTAGAATGGCGAGGGAGACAGCATCCAGGTGCTCGCCCACGCTCCCCTTCTCCTCACTACAAAACTAAGGGAAAGTGGATTTTCTGCATACATTAAGTGGAGTAAAATCATCTCCAGTTTGCTCCTCTTCAAAGCTGCCCCCAAAGCTACAGGGATGGGTCCGTTTCAGCTATTCAGTCCATTTAGACAACGGAGGAGGATGCTTGGGAAACACTGCTTAGGGAGGTCCAGATGTAGCTCAATGAGTAGACTGCTTGCTTGCTCTGTATGAGGCTTTTGACTCTATCTATCTTCAGCATGCATAGCATATATACCAGGCGTGGTGGCCCATCCCTGTCATTCCAGTGGGAGAAGGTGTTAACAGGGTCAAGAGTTCAAGGTCATCTTCATCTGTGTATTGAGTTCAAAGCCAGCCTGGGCTACATGAGAACTTGTTTCAAAAAACAAAAGACAGACAATAGAAGGTAAGAACTGGTTACAAGGGATAGCACTGTTGTGACAGGAAGGGTGTGTGAGCCCCGAAAGACCTCCAGGGAGCCATCTCTCGGATGTAATAGCTTTAGGGTCTCTTTATTACAAGCTCTGGCTTGGGCTCTCCTCCAATCCAGCTCTGACACAACAGGGACTGGAAGGGAAGGCGAAACAGCCCTGACCCCTCAGCAGGACAAATTTTTGTTGGAAAATAGGAGCACGTGAGAGGGCGAGGGGTGTTGTCTAGTCTGGTAAGCATCTCATAGAATGACTATAAGCTGACAGGTGGGTGCTCTGAAGCAAGACCGTATACAATCACTGAATGGTCTAAAGTACATCTGAAGCAATCAGACTGATCTTTGATCGACTGTGGCGAGGAAGTAGCTAGGGAGTAACTCTGGCTAAGGACAAGCTGTGGGGTCCTTTCTGGTATGTGGGTGCAGCTTGGGTTCAGCTGTGGGCCAAGTCTCAGGCTTTTTTCTTTTCCTTAAGATGGAGGCCGGTCCAAAGATGGAGTAGGTTTGGCCTCTCAGCACGACAGGCCTTGGGTGGTTGTGGTCTCTGACCTGCAGTGAGGTAGATGAGGTTCACCATGAGAAAGTTGCCATGAGAGAGCAACCATGAGGACATGGATGGAGGGGAACAGCCAGGGTAAGATGCTAGGTTAACAGGGTGCTTGGCTGGGTAGTAGGGTTAGAATAGATCAGAACCCTGCCCAGCTATAGTGCAAGAGGCTTATAATAAATGTACCAGGTCTCTGAGTCATTCCAAAGCAAGGTCAGGTGTAGCAAAGCCTCCAACTGGGAAGATTTTGACAATAGCCAAGAAGCCATTTCCTAGTGCTAAATGATGTGTGGGTTATGTCAAAGGCAAAACAAAGGCCACATGTCTTCTCTGCTCCCACCCACCCCAAACAGTGCTTCTTAGGAGCTGTTGGTCACCTTTGCTGTAATGACAGTGAGGCGAAGAGGCCAGTATTCAGCATGAACTCTGTTGCTACGGAATGTTTTCATTTGTTTTTAGATTTCTCAGATATCAAGAACAATTCTAAAAGATCTGTTTTCAGACTGGATGATGACCTGCCATAGACAGAGGTTGTGGATGTAAATAAGGGGTGGGGGCGGCCTTGTTGGTGCTGCTGGTGGTGGTTGTGGTAGTAGGGTTAGAATAGATCAGAACCCTGCCCAGCTATAGTGCAGGAGGCTTATTAATAAATGTACCAGGTTATGGTAGAGGTGGAAAAGGAGGAGGAGGAGGAGGAGGAGGAGGAGGAGAAGTGGTGGTGGTAGCACTTTCAGTCTCTTGGCATGTTTGAGGGGATGTTCAGTTTTGTTGAGGTAGGATGAGGTGGTGTTATATCCAGTCCAGGTAAAAAAACAGAGCCTTCCTTTCTCTTCTCTTCTCTTCTCTTCTCTTCTCTTCCCTTCCCTCCCCTCCCCTCCCCTCCCCTCCCTTCCCCTTTTCTCTGTCTCTGTCTCTCTCTCTCACACACACATAATATATTAATATATTAAATATATAAAAATATATGTTAAAAATGTCAATACTTCAGTTTGTTTTCTTAAGCTTGGTGAATGTGATTTCTTTCTGGGGACATAAGATGGGGCTAAAACCTCTCCATAACTTCGATTTATGGTGTCTAAATTCACTAGCAAGTGTCACAGCAGGGACCACAGACGTCACACCTGGAGTCTGGAATGAGCATTATAAAATTGGCAAGGCTGAAAAGGCATTAGTAAACATTATTAAGAATTCCTTGTAGGCAATTAGACTCCAACAATATCTTTGGAGAGAGTGTTTTTTTTTTTCTTTTCCTTTTTCCTTTTTTGTTTGCATCTTTATTTCTATTTTGCTAATGAGAGAGTAATGAGCCACAGACTTGCTACCTAGAAGGGATATCTCTGCAAAGCTCTAGTGAACTTAAAAACAGTATTTACAAACTGATTATTGTTTGCATTCATTATAAATTTTAAATTAGAAGGAATTGTAATAAAGAGAGCCAGGAAACGAGCCGGCTCCCCACTCAGGTTTCGCGGTCTTGCCTTAAATGGCAAGATGTTGATTTCTGCTATGGATAAAGGCGGCGGAGGAATCAGGCTTGGGCTTTTAGGGAAAGCGCGTTTCTCCTGTCTGCTTGTGTTTCTCCCACTGGTTCATTTTATAGAGCACGGCTGTCTTACCTGCATTTGTGATGAAGGCATGTGGACTGTAGCACCCACAGACTCCGCGGCTCCAGTCACCTCCTTCAATCCCTTCTGCTTTCTATGCTCATCCTCTCCTGAGCCTCCTCTTAAAAGAGGGAGGAGCTGTTTAGTGACTGGCTCTTCATGACTATGGCCGAGGCTCTCCCCTCCCTGTTCTTAGGGTTCTGTAGGGACAAGGACACATATGTGTGACCCAGTGAGGCCACTCCTCCCAAAAGCTCCATCTGAGCTCTACTAGCACCTGAGGCTGGGGAAGATGTTCTCTGTCCTCATTCTTTCCTCTTTGCCCTCAGTGTGTATGTGTGCATGTATGAGTGTATATGTGGGTGTATGTGGGTGTGAGTCTGTGGATGCATATGTGGGATATATGTGTGTGTAGGTATGTGAGTGTGTGTGCATCTGTGGGTATGTATATGTGTGTATGTGTGTGCATGTGTATATGCATGTGAGTGTGTGATATGTGTGTGTGCATGTGTGTGGTATGTGTGTGCATGTAGGTATATGTCTTTGTGCATGTGTGTATATGAGTGTATATGTGTATGCATGTGTATGTGATATGTGTATGCATGTGTGTGGTGTGTGTGTGCATGTGTGTGTGGTGTATGTGTGTGTATATGTGTGTATGCATGTGTGTGTGATGTGTATGTGTGCTGTATGTATATGCACGTGTGTGTACATGTGTGTGTGTGTGTGTGATATGTATGTGTGTGTGCATGTGTGTGTGAGTGTGTGTGTCCTTTTGGCTATGATAGGAAAGCTGGGGAAATGGAGGTTTTCCATCTACTGTCATTCCTCTACCCCTTGGCTTGCATCCTTTCTCTCTATTGTATTTCTTTTGTTTTCCGTTCTTTCTTTGCTTTAGTATCTGGGTGTTCCCACTTACCCGTGAAGGTTAGTTTGTCTTCCCAACCATTTTTCAGGCAGACATATGACCCCAGCTGAGTGGGATTGGAAGGTCCAAGGGAGGCGGTTACCTGTCCTGCCATGCCCTCTGGGCCTCCTGCCTTACAGGGCACGTAGTTAGTACTTGTGTTCCTTGCCAGTCTCCTGTGATCTCGGTTTGAATGACCCATTTGTGAGTGTCTGTCAGGAGTCTCCACAGTGCCTTTTGACTCAGGGGCTCCAACTTTACTGAGGTGTTGTCTGCCTCCCGAATCCTGACTCTTGGCAGTCATTCTAACTGGGGTGAGAGGCGGGATAGAGAGGATGGAAGGAGGCCGTAGAGGAGAGGGATGGCTCACAATGAAGCATAATGATATATTAGGAAAATGGTATAACAAAATCTTTGCTTTGTGTGCTAACTTAAAAGTTTAATGATGATGATGATGAAGAAGTAGGTGATAATGGTAAGATCTTTAGGTGATTCTGATATATGTCTGGAAGTCTCTGACATAGTCAGGGGCTAGGAAACAAGGCTAAATAGCCACCATTTTATTTGATACTTATAACGACTAAGGGTACAGAGACTCAGAGAGGTTTGTGAAAGTGACGAGAGCAGGAATTCTCATCCTGGATATCAGACTTCAGAACTCAGATTCAGTGTTAGTCGAATTAACTAGCTCCTGTGCAAATGTTGGGTGTGGCAGGCCCTTCTCTAACACCAGCTGAAAACAACCGTTGATGTCTCTGGGGATGTCCTGGTAAAGAGGAACTAGAAAGGGCCATAGGAGTCTAGAAAGGGAGACACTGGGCTCTAATACTGGTTTCCAACATCTAGGATGCTATTAACTGGGGAAGAAACAAAGGATACCCATATCTCTGTGGCTTGTCCTTTACTTTAGAATATTGTCCTGTATCCAATGTCTACCTTTGAGACGTCCAAAAGTGTTCTCCCCTTCTGTGATCTGACAGGAGCCATGCCTAGGAGAGGGGAAGAGTTCTTTCAAAGGACACTAAGTCAAGAGTCCCTGACAAATGATTGGTGGCAAATGATTGAACATGGGTTTCCCAGATGGCACGTGGGGCTTCCCTCTAGGAGTCCACTTCACCTGGCAGTCTGGGCTATGTTAGAAATGATGAGTCACCTAGGTGAATTTGGAGTTTCAGAAAGCCTTACCTCTCACAGAGAACACATAGGAACAACCTAACAGTCGGTAAGGAGTTGGGTGTACTAATTATGAGCGTATAGCATGGAAGACATACGTAAAACCAGACTGAGATCTCAGTTTGCCCTCTGAGAGAGCTGTGACTTGGGTTCCTCCTAAACCTGGGTTCCAGCATCTGACAAATGGAGACTGTATTTCCCTACACCCCATAATTAAATTAAATAATGCACGTATGATGCCAGTCAGTCAATACTCTAATACATGACTTTTTTTTGTTTGTTTGTTTGTTTGTTTTTGTTTTAAGACCCAATGGTAAGTTTTGGTTGGTGATGGTGTGATACAATAGGAAAGTATGGGAGACCCATTTGAAGGACAGCAGGAATCACAGCAAAGAGCATGGGGCACATAAGTAAGCTAAGGATGCTGGGAGAAGTGGAATCTTCATGCTTCATGGAGAGTCTGTCAGCATGCAGCACCGTCCCTTCTGGATCTTAGACAGAAGTGGCCTCTGGTCATCTCTACATTTGAAAGGAACAAAGGGTGGAGCCTCAAAGCATATAGTTGATGTGTGGGTAGGGCAGAGGCATGGGCTCCATAGAGCCAGGGAGCCTGATGTTCAGGTAAAATTCAGGAAAATGATAAAGTAAAAACAAGAGAACAGAGAGAAACAGACATAATCATCACACACACACACACACACACACACACACACACACAGATAAGGCTGCACATCTGTGAGATTTGTTTTGCTTTATGAAGTATTTTCATTTGCTGTAGAGCAAAGGAGCCATGAGCAGACAGCTGGGTAAATACCAATCTGGCAGACTGAAGCGAAAGCCGTAGCTTTTAGGAATGAGGAGACACACAGATACAAAGCAGAAGTGAGGAAGGCAGAGGACCAGATGGAAAACACCAGCATCAGTGAAGTCGGCTTTAATTAGATGTGCTTGTGCTAAGCCTCTGTTTCCTCCTAGGCTGAATCAGCACCTTGTGCTGGGGTTAAACAACAGAGGGAACACAGGATGTTTGCTGTAACTTCATCTCTGTCACTGTGACAAATGCTCTGATGAATGAAAGGGCCTGAATTTCTAGGTCAAAGGCCATTGTTGGAGTAAATTATGTCAGGGACTCAAAGGCTATTCCATACGGTGCCACTTCTAACCAGGGAGGTCACTTGGCCATGGAAGTACAGGAGAAACCGTGGAACTCTGCTTGCTGGCTTACTCACTGACTTTCTTACAAACTGTTCAGAACCACCTGCCTGAGGATGGGTGCTGCCCACAGTGGGCTAGGTACTCATACGAATTAAAAACAATGATGGCACCTCACAGGGACGTCTAGAGGCCACTCTGACCTAGAAAATCTATCAACCGAGATGCCCTTCTGAGGTGACGCTAGGCTGTGTCAAGTTGACAGTTCATACTAACTAGGACAATGTTTGAGCTGAGTGTGTGCGGCATTGAGCTGGTTACTGATAAGTACTGACTGGTTACTGATAAGTACTGACTGGTTACTGATAAGTACTGACTGGTTACTGAGAAGTACTGACTGGTTACTGAGAAGTACTGACTGGTTACTGAGAAGTACTGACTGGTTACTGAGAAGTACTGACTGGTTACTGAGAAGAAGTACTGACTGGTTACTGAGAAGTACTGACTGGTTACTGAGAAGAAGTACTGACTGGTTACTGAGAAGTACTGACTGAGGAGAAAGACCTGGAGATGGATTCCAAGAACAGCAGAGAGAAAATGGCAGGGAGGTGAACAAGAGAACTGTCCTACTTGATATCTGGGCTCTTGTGTTGTGATTAACAGAGACAGACAGAACTTGCTGTCCCATGCATATCAGCTACACTCCCTAATTAGTGGACCTAGTAAGAGACCCTCTGTTCCCCAAGACTCTGCCTGGCACAGCCTACATCTCTCTGACCTTCACCTTGTGCCAGCACATTCCCAATGCAAGACATCATGTCCCTGGTGTGAGATCCCAGGCCTCTGCAGAGGTCTAAGCTGAAACCCCCCGGTCCCTTGGGTTTGGAGAGGAAACCCCAGCAGATTTTTTTCTGAAGACATGACAGTTTGTGTTGGAGATGCTGCTGAGTGGCCAAAGCTTTGTATGCATCTAGGCACGGTCTGTGAGAAGCTCCTTTGGAGAATAAGGGATCATTTATCGTTCTAGGTCTCTGGACTTCTGGAAAGTCTTCCCTGTTCTTTCGTCAGGACCAGTGCTCTTGAGTTGTGTTCTCCAGCAAGGCTCCTTTATCTCATTCCCCTTCCTCTTCTTTCTCCCCTTCCTCCCTGTCTTCATCCCTCCCTCCCTCCCTTCCTTCCTCCTCCCTTCCCTCCCCCACTCTCTCCCCCTTCCCTCCCTTCTTGTCTCTCTATTCCACATTAGTATTTGGTTCTGATAAACACCTTTTGGCTAGCTCGGAAGAGCGCCCCCTTAGCTTCCACTGCTGACTGTGTGGATTTCCCAGCTCCCCTTGTTGTCCTGATACCTTCCCACCCCCTTCGTTTTGGTGGGTTAATGGAGCCCAGCAACTTGGCCTGACTCATGTAATGAGTCCCCCAGTTTTCAGGCGTGAGACTTGAATGAACTACTGCATTTTGGAGGTTTGATCACCCTAAGTGGGGGAGGGAACTGCAGCTGGGTGGTGCAGGCTGGTGAACAGGGTCTGATGCCTAGGGCTCAATTGGCGCAGTCTGAGGAAAATATTCCAGAAAATTCTTCCCCACTGCATTTGTTTTTCCTTCTGGAATTCTCACAACCACCAAACTAAACTGTAACCAAACCATCTTTAGAGGCCTCATTTGTGAGGAAAACAAGATACATGATTAAGGCACTGAAAATTGGTGAATCTGGTAATTTGTTCATTTTACTGTCTACAGAATTAGATGCCAAGTAAGTTTCATATCTGTGACTCCAGAATCACTAGATTGTTTTATGAGGGATCAGCAAGAGACTTGGTATCCACACAGCTTTGTGTGTGTTTGTGTGTGTGCACCTCTGTGTGTGCGTATTCAGAATTGTGGAGTCGGACGTTTATTTGTATCCAGGATCTGTTAATTTATAGGCAGCCAAAGGACTGTGAGCCTCCAATTTCCCCCTTGTTTTCTAGTGCTCAGTCTTACAGACAGCTGTGTGGTGAGTATAAGATGTCTCACTCGTGAGTCTCATTAGAAATCGCAGTTTTCACGTGTGCCTAGCCTTTCCACCAACATTTGGCAGCGTCTGTCCCCTGCAGCACGGAGCCATCCTGTTCTCTTCTGGTCACCATTGCTAATGGGGCTTGGCCTCAAACCCCAGTGTGGCCTTCCCACCTGTTCCCTGGTTTTCCTGCCCCATTTGCGGTTCTCATAAACATGGTAAGCAATTAGGCTGTTCAGTTGTGGCACATGGTAGCGTAAAATTATGGAATTTAGGATTTTAATGAGTTCAGGTGCCATACAAAAGAACTGCCTGCAACCCTACCCCCACCCCTTGTCCATAAAATTATATGACTTTAGAATTAGGGCTTTATGCACCCTGGACTAAACCATTTTATTTAAAGGAAAAAAAAATTAGCCAAGTTGTGGGGGGAGACAATTATATGCAGATTTGTCCGTAAATCAGGCACCACAGCAGCTGTGTAGCACATGTTAGTGACCCCAAGTTTGTTTCTGTGACTTGAAAGGTAAACACAAACCTGCTTCCACAGAGGGAAATCTGTTCACAGTGAGGAGCTGACCCTGTTCTTTAAACAAGGCTCACGTGTGGAAGCCTGCTGTGCCCTGCTGTGTTGGAGTTTGCTGGTGAGACTTGCTTAAAGAAGAGACCAAGGAGAGGTGATTCTCTCAAGGTAGAAGCCAGTCTGTAACAGATGTCAGTTGGTGAGCAGACCTCGAGGTTTGCACCTGACATTCTAGGGGCCAATTAGCTTGGTCATGGGAGCAGGGTACCTTTTTTTTTTTTTCCCTTTTTGTATACATTCCAGATAGGAAAAGGTCTTTTTATAACCCTGGAGATAAATAATATAGAAATAGATGCGATCCATTATGAAAGAGTGGTCCTGAGTCTCGTATGCTTTTGAAGACCTGTGCCTTTGGAGCTCTGAAGCCTTGTGCTTGCCCTAGGTGTGGGCAAAGAGAAGGGCAAATGGGGTGGGGGTGGGGCATCCATCTGTTTCAGAATCACTGAAAGGCTGATTACTCTCACCCTGGCCCAGGGCCAATAGCAGCTCATTGCAGGGTCCAGCTGTTAACTTGGTCCAGGTGTCCCTTGGGGGTGACCGAATGTAGTGATATATATATATATATATATATATATATATATATATATATATATATATATATATATATATACTCGTAGCTGGCCTTTTGTAGGAATGAGAATCCCTGCCTGCTTTAAATATTAAATAAAAAAAATCTTGTAGAAACCGTGGGTGTGGCTGTGTGGTAGTGTGGAAGTCGGTGGCTTTACTAACCAGGTCTCATGCTGACAGCAGCTGTCATGGTTACACCTCCTTTCATCATACTCTCTCCTGTGTATCCATGCATGTGTGAGTGCATTTGTGTGCATTTCCACATGGAGACCATGGACAGCCTCAGGTGGTGTTCTTCAGGCACTGTTTACTTTGTTTATGGAGACACAGTTAGTCTGACTGTCTGTCTGTCTGTCTGTCTGTCTCTCTCTCTCACTTGGGCTTGTCAAATAGTCTAGAACGTCTGGTTAGTGAGCCCGCGAGGTCTGCTTGTCTCTGCCTCTTCAGCCCTGGGATTAGACATGTATGCTACTGTGACCAGATTAAGATGTTTTTCTCGGAAGCCAAGTTTCAGGGGATCAGACATGGGTCTTCATGTTTGCTCAGCAAGCACTTTGCTGCCCGACAGCCCCAGCCTCCTAGTGGATCATTTTAAAGTGTGTGGTCTAATGGCATTTAGAGCATCCATACTGTTGTGGAACCATCACCACTGGCTGTGCCTGATGCTCCAGAACTGTTTCACCATCTCAGCTTAAAGCCACACCCGTTGAACCATACCTCACTTTATTCTGCCAGCCCTAGGAATCCCCATTCTGCTTCCTGTCACTAAAGTATAAATGACTCTCAATCCCTTATATAAATGGAAGTCAATTCAGCATCTGATTTGATTTCCTTATTTTGCTTAGCTTAATGTCTCCAAGGCTCATCCGTGTTATAGGATGGGGAAGACCCCTCCCCCAAGGCTAAAATCATGTCCTATTTTATCACATGCAACATGTCATTTCTCTGTTCAGTCAGTGAAGGATATTCAAATGTTGTACTGGATTGCTAAGTCAGCAAGGTTACTGCTTGAAAACCATGGAAGTAAAGGGTGAACAGGTGTGGGGAAGGGAGGGCAGACACAGACACAGAGGGCATCGCTGCCCTTGGGATGTGTGTGGGGGGATGGTGGTGGGGTGAACCATATCAGCCCGGCTCCTTTCAGTTTTTATTAATAGAAGATCACTTAAAAACACAAAACCCAAACCTCTACCCCTTTGTCCCTCTACATCCATAACCTGGAACCACCTGCCCCAGAGTTACATGGGAAGAAAACAACTTTAAAGAGTATCCAAAATTAATCTTAAACAAGATTGATTTACTATCTATCTATTCATTTATTCTTGTGTATGATTGTTGTATTTGCACCTTGGTAAGTGCATTGCCCCAAAGACTCTAGAAGAAGGCTTCAGATCTCCTGTAAGTGGGGTTGTTGGGGAGGGTTGTGAGCTACCACGTGGGTGCTGCGAACCCAGCCCAGGTCCTCTGCAACAACAGCAAATGTTCTTAAACCACTGAGCCACACCTCTTCCTCCCCTTCCCTGTCCAGCTCCTTGCTTAGTGCATCTTAGTTTAAATGCATTATCAGTGGTTTTCAACCTGTGAGTCATCACCCCTTTGGGGGGAGTCACATCAAATATTCTACATATCATACATTTATATTATGATTCATAGCAGTAGCAAAATTACGGTTATGAAGCACTAATAAAAATAATGCTATGGGTGGGGTCACCACAGTGTGAGGAACTGTATTAAAGGGTCAGAGCATTAGGAAAGCTGAGAACCACTGCCTTAGAAGGTTCAGAATATTCTGTTGATATTGCTAGCATAGTTCACAGTCATCTGGACCTTGCCACCTAGAAAGTTCTCTCAGCACTACATGTTTTCCTCAACCTAGCAGAATATCAATGATCTTAGAAGCGTGACTCTGCTGCAGATGACTACCATTCAGGCTGTCACCTTCATGAATCTAAAAGAAAGCACATATCCACAACACACACACACACACACACACACACACACACACACGTACACACATACTCACATACGCATACATACATACTCACATACACATACACACACACTCTCACATACACCATCTTACATACTCTTACACCTATACACACATACACAGATATACATACTTAAGCACTCTCACACACATACATATACACACACATATACCCATACATATACACATATACACAGATACACATATACACAGCTATAAATATACATACTCATACACATACACATACTCATACACAAATATACATACTCATACACATACACATACTCATACACATATACAAACATACATACACTCACAAACATACACACTCAAATATCCATATATACAGACTCACACATACACACACTCATACACTCATGCATACATACATGAATATATACATATACATATACATTCATACACACAATCTCACATACATACACACACACTCATTTATACAAATGTACATACACACATTCATACATGCATATACTCACACACTCTCTCACACACTCACACTCTCATACACTCACACACACACCACACATACAGATACACATATAAAATACACTTACACACTCACACACATGCATACATACACACATATGTGCACACATACAAATTCATAAACACACACTCATACACACCCCCACACAATACACATGAACACTCATATGCACTCTCACATTTATAAGCACATATACACACGCAAACATACAAACACAAACTCATCCACACTCTCACACACACAACTGATACATCATGATTAATAAATGGAGCTTTTTGTTATTTATTACTTAAGCATTCAATACTGGATGGCCTGAGTGATCCATGAAATATAGGTGAATAATTTATTAAGAAAATAATGATTTTTTTTCCTCACAGCATAACTTTGACCCAAAACAGTAAGAGCTTTATCAAATACAAATAGGATGGCTTATAACTTTAGAATCTTCCATTGTATTGTAACTGACAACATTTTAAACATAAGCACATTGAACAAATAATTTATAGATGTATTCTGGGAACATTTTTAGGGCACTTTATTACTCCTGAAAGCTACGGCATGCTATTGATTCTGATATATTACTATAACCTACAGGGAGGGCACATGATCAACCCCTAATCCACACTGGCTTTGATAACAAATGACAGATATTATTGAAATGTATCTCTAATCAAAGCAGCACGGGTTGACAATGACACACTGTAGCCAAAAGTTTAAGATTGTGAACCACACTCATTGTAGAACTTCTGCTCTGGGTACATAAGCAAGTTTGTTCTCTTCAGGCTTCTGTACAAATTCCTAAGCCAGTGTTTACAGCCAGCATGAATGTAGCTATCCTTGGGAAGGTTCCTGTCATGCCGATTTTTAATGTTCACCAAGCTTGCTTTCTACTGAGAAGATGATTTTCTTTTTGGAATTCCATTTAAAGACAAATTTTAAAGAAGTGTGTGTGTGAGCAAGACAGAGAGATGGAGAGACACAGAGAGAGACAGAGACAGAGAGAAACAGAGAGACACACAGAGAGATACAGAGAGACACAGAGAGACAGGGACAGAGAGAGACAGAGAGATGGAGACAGAGAGACAGAGACAGAGAGAGACAGAGACAGAGAGAGACAGAGAGAGATGGAGGCAGAGAGACAGAGACAGAGGGAGATGGAGAGAGAGACGGAGACACAGAGAGAGATAGAGACAGACGGAGACAGAGACGGAGACAGAGGTAGACGGAGAGAGGTAGACAGAGAGAGGGAGATGGAGAGACAGACAGAGAGACAGACAGAGAGAGGGAGACAAGGAGAAAGGGAGATGGAGAGAGACAGAGATGGAGAGATGGAGAAAAAGATGGAGAGACAGAGAGAGGGAGTCAGAGAGACAGAGAGGGAGAGAGAGATGGAGAGGAGACAGAGAGACGGAGAGACAGAGACAGAAGGAGAGAAAGATGGAGACAGAGAGATGGAGACAGATGGAGAGACAGACAGAGAGAGAGACAGAGAGAGAGACAGACAGAGAGACACAGAGAGACAGACAGAGAGACAGAGAGAGACAGACGACAGACTGAGAGAGAGAGAGACAGATGACACAGAGAGAGAGACAGACGACAGACACACACAGAGAGAGACAGATGACAGAGAGAGAGAGAGACAGACAGAGATAGACAGAGAGACAGAGAAAGAGAGAGAATGTGTAACTAACTGTATATGCACATCTGAGTGCAGGTGCCTATTGCAGACACAAGAGGGCACCAGATCCCCTAGATCTTGAGTTAGGAGCCTCTCAACCTGTGTGATGGGAAATAAACTTAGGTCCTTTTCAAGAACAATACATAGTCTTATCTACTGAACCATCTCTACAACCCCACAGAAGCCTGTTGTAGAATGAGCTTGTTACTCACTTGGGAAAGTTTATCAAGCTCCTCCTGTTTCCATTTGCTTGTGTTTTGGAAGTGCTTTCTGTCTGATCAATACCTGATTTGTCCTTATCTTCCTGTTTGACATCCCCAAGTTCCCCCATAGCTTTATCAGTCTGAGGATAGTTTGCTTGTTTTACAAGGATATCAGTGTCCAGCCATCCTCTGTGGTTAGGGTCCTCTCTAAACTGTTTTCATTGTCTTCAGTCTTCTATAGGAACCTTGTGAGTAAGCCAGGCCAGGGCTTACTGTTTCTGCTATGTTTCTCTGCCTGTGATGCCATGGCTCTTTTGGTACAATAGCATCTATTTTTTGTTGGAGATTTTTTTTCTAACCCCATCAAATACATAGTCATCTTCGAGACTCTAAACTACCATTAGGCATCTCTTTGTTATCATTTAGAACTTTACAACAAATAACCTTGAATTTGCCCTAGATTCTTTACATATATGTTGCTGCTAGATGTTATATAAATAAGTTGAAGAATTATATAGGTTGTAATCTCATCATTAATAATCTCCCAAAGATTTAGCTGGATAAACACTGGCAGAGCTCAGTGTATATACATATACTCAATTCAGTTTATGACAAATTTAAAGTATACTATAATTAAGGAAAATTTGTAGTGTGTTTCAAAATTTTATAAAATTCTGTTGGTGTGTGAATGGAAAGATGGCTCAGCCGCTAAGAATACTTGTCACTCAAGTACAAGGATCTGGGTTCAAATCCCCAATGTTTACAAAAGTCAGGCATAGCTACATGTAACTAACAACCTAGCTGGAACAACAGGCTTTCCATTTGGTGAGACACTGTCTCAAGGAACTAGGACAAAGAGTGATAGAAGAAGACACATAATATCTTCTAGTCTCTGCATGGATACATTCTACTCCTGCATACTCACATAGCATGAAACACACACACACACACACACACACACACACACACACACACACACACACACACATTGCTATTGCTACCTTTATTAATAGGATAATCATATCATAACTTACCAAACACACATGTGTGAAAATGTATATAGGTGCATGTATGTGCCTATATATGAATATCTATGTAAGTGCTTTAAAAATCATCTCACTGTGCCCTGTTTTGAAGCTTATTTCTCCACACTGTAGTGATATGGCTTAAATGTCTTCACAGTAAGAGTTTGTATTTTAATATATTTTGCCAGTTGGACAGTATTACAATTTTCAGCTTTTCCTGTCTTCACACAGTGCTAAAAGTGAGCGTTCGTTGGCATTATTGTTTTGAGACAGGCTCTAGTAGTCTAGCTCATATTGACCTAGAACATGTGATCCTTCTCTCTCACCCTCCATGTACTGTGGCGATCAATACTCATTACCACATCTGGCTAAAGGGAACTTTTATTGTTAGGAAGTATTCTTGCATGTTTTTTCATGAATTTGGTATAGATGCTGCACATGGAGTTTTCAGGGTGACAGGGCATTCCTGTTCTGAGATGATGTATGCTCTAGTACTATGTCTGGGAGTTACCTTGGTAGTTCACAACCTTGAAGATCCAAGGTT
The DNA here is from genome assembly GCF_900095145.1 of Mus pahari. Lineage (NCBI taxonomy): Eukaryota > Metazoa > Chordata > Mammalia > Rodentia > Muridae > Mus > Mus pahari. Next base: position 14,087,539 of record NC_034603.1, on the reverse strand, counting down.
AGGACAATCCATGTAAATTTATAATGAGGAGGAATAGCATCCTTCCATATGCCACCAAACTGCATGTCTTCAACATGTCCTGACAGGCCCTTGCTTACTGAAAGTCTGCTCAGAAAGGCCTTTTCTGCTCTATCCTCAGTCTATGGCTGAGGTTCTCGGGTCTGCAGCATCCCCTGTCCAGGCACTTATGGACTCTCATGGGCTGAGCATCTTACCTTGGCACACTCTTCCACTTGTATCTCTGCAGCTTTGGACCTGGGGCAGTGCTCACTCCTACAGAAGCAAGTGAAGGGCTGGTGAGGTGGCTTTGCAAAAGGTGAAGTTGCCTGCCATCAAGCCTGAGGAAGTGAGCTTGAGTTCTGGGATCTGTAAGGTAGAAGGAGACAGCTGATGCCTCCAAGTTGTTCTCTGATCTCCAGGCATAAATAAATAAATACAATTCTGAAACAATAACAGCAAATGAATATAGTCATGAATCAACCCTAGTTAAAACGATAATGGCTAACACATTTGTCAAAACTTAAAGAACATCTTGATTGCTTATTGTCACATTAAAATAGACACTGTTAACATCTTCCTGCTAAGTAGCATGTCATGTGTTTTCATTGGATTCTCATCCACCCAACACATACCAGGAATTGGGCTGGGGACCTCATACCTTAGGTGCCTCCGCCAATGAGCTACATCCCCCACCCCCACCCCCAGTGGTTGGCATATGACTCTCAGGTTATCATTCCCATGTTATAGATGAGGAGATGGATTCAGAAAGAATGCAAAAAAGAGACAGACTTGGTATTGGAAGTGGAAATAGGGCAACAGCCATACTCTTAGATGGGTTCTTGGAAGGATGAAATAACCCCAGTGGAGAGATGTTCATGTAGATAACACCCATTGTTTTGTGGTGCTCCACATACCAGCCTATGACATATGCTGAACCTTTTACTGAACTCCAGCAATTAGATTGGTCCTGGGATGGACAGGCAAGTTGGCCACCACAATAGTTTTATGTCTTGATTGTGTGATTGGAGACACAGAATCTTCTTTTCCCTTGACTTGAAAATCCAGTGGTAAAAATTTGATCCCAGAGTTCTGTTTGACGTTGGAGGGAAATGAAGTTTATATCAGTGATGAGCAGGGATGGGAAGGGAGGACTGGGCAGGGAAGAAGGGATGGATGGAGCGGGGAGGGAGAGATGTGCTGCAGAGTTCCCCATTTTAACAATATTTTCAAAATCCGGATTTCCTCCAAGCTTGCCCTTCTGCATTCTAAGCTGCCTTGTTCTATCCTTGTTGATTTCCTTATAACTTGGCCTAGCTCAATGACTGGAAATGACAAAGATACCCATGGCATGGATATCTTTAGAGATAGAGCCCCAGACATTCTCAAAGGACCAGCTTTTGCATCTGCCATTGTTGGTTCAGCCAGATTGTAAACAGTGTGTGTTGAGCATGTGCTAGGCGCTAGGCATCATGGTAGGTGCGGTCATCTTGACAAACAAGATTCTCCTGTTTACCAGGTCCTTTTGGTCTGGCAGGAGAGATGGCCTAGTGCGAGTGTGTTGGGGAAATAATGTTAGAGTGTCTCAGAGGGAATGGTGTTTAAGGAAAAACCTGAGAAAGAGGGGCAATCCAGAAGAGAAGGATGTGGAAGTGTATCCTGAACAGAGAGCCAAAATCTAGAGGGGGGGGGAGAGAGAGAGAGACAGAGAGAGAGAGAGAGAGAGAGAGAGAG
>NC_034603.1:14069826-14085783 GCF_900095145.1 Mus pahari | reverse complement strand
AGAGACAGAGAGAGACAGAGAGAGAGAGAGGCAGGCGCAGGAGCAAAGCAAGAGAAGAAATAAAAACATTATGTTAAGGGCTGGGGACAGAGTGAGGAGAAAAGGAAGGGGTAAAAGAGATGCTTCTGGAAAGAATTATAGTCTAGAGTGGCTGGATTCGGATTTGGGTGCATTTTTTATAACTTCAGAACTGCAGGGCATCTCTGAGCTGTCGTACCTACATACTATCCCGAGTGCTCCCAGGCAACCTGCTGTCTCCTATGTGACAGTGTGCCTGTCCGGGGCCGTCTCCTTGGAGTCAAGGTGGGGATGGGTTCAGGCAAATTAGAATAGGCATGCGTTTAGTTTGTAGCTTTTATTGTGCTGGGTGTGGGCCAACCACTTTTCAGGATCTGATTATTCCCTCCCAGAGGGTCCTGTGGTCAGATGCCAGCTGCACGGATCTGTTACCATGGGTGACATTTTCATCCAATGGGGAAACTAGGCTGCTCATTTGTGCAAGCAGCAGATGGAGCAGCTAATCGATACAGTCTGGGAGGTAGGCACTGTCCCTGCCCCCAGTGGCTCCACTGCACCGTGTGAGCCAGACCCAAGGGGCTTGTGGAACACACACCAGTGACAGGGTCTTTGATTAGAACCGACCTCACTCACTAGGAGTCCTGGTCCCAAACAAAGGCCGGTTTTCACCAAGGTGGCCTCTCTACTTCCAGGCTTTTTCACAGGCCTTGTGCCTTAAGCAATACTCCTGGGGAAAGCTGCTGCAGAAAGCTCACAGAGGTCTGTGTGAATGATGCTGGGTCCTCCATGACAGTACAAATCAGCAACATTCTTAACTATTTTTTCATCATGTGCATTCAAGTGGACCCTGGAAGCACACTGCTCTCACGAACCTTATGATACAGTAGTGGACTTTCACTCTAGTTATAATATAACCCCAAACCATCTATACACCCATCTACCTCATTTACTGAAGTAATAATATGCCAGGTATCACGGAACTGGCTGAGGAGAGGAAGGAGGCTACCACAGGGCTGGTAATTGGTACTCCCCAGTACCATATTTAACTCTGTAGAACATACACCAGTAACAGAGCCTTTGACTGGAACCAGCAGAAGTAGCTGGGCCTGCTAAGTTCTCTGGCATGGATTACCAGTGTTTCCATTTGTAGACTCTAACATTGAGGTGCAATGTGAGACAGTATTCCATTATGATCTTTTGTTTTTAGTCCCATCTATTTATTTGTTTATATGTATGTATGCTCACATGCATGTGGAGGTCCAGTGGTGACTTGTGGGTCCTAGGGATTGAACTCAGGACTTCAAGCTTAGAAGCAAGTGCCCTTACTTATCTGCTGAGCCATCTGGTGGTCCCTTCATTATCAATTTGGTTAGACTTTGGCCTTAGGGCAACTACCAGTCTGTAGTTCATGCTGGTACCAGTGTTTTAGCAGTTGTGGGTGTATGTATGTATGTGCGTGCGTGTGTATATACACATACACACACATATATGTATGTATATATGTATATATGTATATATGTATGTATGTATGTATATATACATATATACATACATACACACATATATGATTATGGTATATGCATATATATATATGTATGTTATATTGCTACACTCACTGAATAGTGTGGGTTTTTATTAATTACTTAAGATAGTGTAAAAAAATTGCCTCTAATTTTTTCATTTCTGTGAATGAGGTATCACAAAACCCATATCCTTGTGTGGGTTGTAGGTTTGGGACATCCATCAAATTGATCTCTACTTTCTCAATATGTGTATGTGTGTGGGCTTCATGTGCATATGTGTGCACATGCCTATGAGCCAAAGGTCAATATGTGTGTGGGCTTCATGTGCATATGTGTGCACATGCCTATGAGCCAGAGGTCAATATGTGTATGTGTGTGGACTTCTTGTGCATATGTGTGCACATGCCTATGAGCCAGAGGTCAATATGTGTATGTGTGTGGGCTTCATGTGCATATGTGTGCATATGTGTGCACATGCCTATGAGCCAGAGGTCAACCAGAGGCCTTAGGTGCTATCCTCTTCCTTCCTTCCTCCATGCCTCCCTCCCTCCTTCCTCCGTCCCTCCTTTCCTTCCTTCCTTCCTTCCTTCCTTCCTTCCTTCCTTCCTTCCTTCCTTCCTTCCTTCCAGACTATCTCACAGGCACTGAATTTGCAAAGTCTGATTGACTTGCAACCGATCAACCCCGGGGATTCACCCATCTTTATTCTCTAGTGCTGAGAATAAGCCACAACACTTGACTTTTAAAATGTAGGTTCTGGGAATTGAACTCAAGTCTTCATATTTGCACGAGAGATGCTTCAACGACTCAGCTATCTCCCTAGCCTCTTGTAGTGTTTTACGATAACTGAATGGAAATCAAGTGAAGATGACAGTGATGGATCCAGTGGGGTGGTACTCCAGGCCATCCACTCTCTTTGGCTCAGATGGTGGGATTGTATGTGGTGGGATCACAGGTGGTGGGTGATGGTATGGATTGTGGGTGTTGGTGTGGTTGGTGTTGTAGGTGGTCATGTGGGTGGTGGTGTTTGGTGTGGTCGTGAGTGGTGGGTACGTGACTCCTAGAGCCAGTTGCAAGACTCTGGGCTCAGTTTCTAGCATTGCAAAAAGTAAAAATAAATAAGTAAATCAAACCAAGCCAAAGCAAACTGTAGCCAGTTGCTTTTTCCATGCATGGTTTCTGCTGCTTGAGTCAAGGTTCGTGGATCAGAAGTTCTTGGGTTTGCTGAGACCCATTCACTGAATAAATAAAGCGCTTGCTCTTCACTTCCCTGGCTCTTATAAGGAAGATGTGAACTAGGACCCGGCTGTCCTTTCATTATCTCCTCCCTCCTCGGACTTTTCTGAAGTCTTATCAAATGAAGCGCCTGCCAACACACGTCAGTAATTTATTTCTCTGAGCCACCACACATATATGCACCACCATTTTAATTAGCAAGAAGCAAACAGAAGAAAGAGGCTATAGGCACAGCTAGGAAGCCCCGCTCCTCGCATGTGTTAATTATTCATTGAGGTAAATAAAATTAAATATTTCCCCTGCAATCCAGAGCAAGATCTGAAGTAATTACACTGTCAGATTCATCAAGTATTCTCTCATCAAAATAAAAACCTTGATGTCACTTAATAATTTATAATACAAATACACAGAAATTGTAAAATATTATAAATAGAAAACTGCAGGGTAAGTGAGCATGAATTAGTTGGGGGGGTATGTTCTAGAAAGAGGCTGTCATGAGCTGTATAAATTTTTAATCAGAAATATTTTTGAGGCCTAATTTAGAGTATGGAAGATGCCATGAACTTCTAGTCTAGCAGGAGACTCAACAAAACAACAACATGTGCCTGTGGCTCAGAGCTTTGTAAACACTGCTTTCTGGGGCAAACGGGGCACACACAGATGAGGGTGGCAGGCAACAGGAAAGACATGTCACCTTTGATGTCCCAGATCCCTTGTGACATTGCACATGGTGTCTACACAGGTAGACATCCATTACCTCCAGGTAATAATGGCAAATGGGGAAAGTCTGGCTCATTCGTACTGTGCAAGAATGGTGGGCTCCTCTGTCTGACCTTGTACAACCTTCTTTGATGTTGAAAACCTCAGGGAGTCATCCCAGTTTGAGATGGTTTTAATCTGTTGGAGAACCATGGAAACAGCCTAGGGTAAATAGAGAAGGCTAGGTTTTTCTTTCTCCTTTTCCTAATTTTCCAAGGAGTGTTCTTCCCCATTCAGGCCCAGCTTTGCCCTAGGAGGCCACCACTGGGGACTTAACCTACCTGAGAATAGTTGAGGATCGTGTGACTTTATTTCCCACAGTGCAAAGGGTGTTTTCAAGACATGTGGGGGAAGAAGCAAGGCCAACTGTCAGGTGGGGAGGGGGGACACTAGGAAGTGATGATAGACAGGGACCCAAGAAGGTACTACTGAGCCTTCGGCTAGCCTTTCAGAGGTACCCATGGGCTTTGAACGAGGGCCACACAGTCCTTAGAAAGCATTCCAAGGTCTTGGAAGTTTCGGTTCTGCACTTAACATTTAACATTTAACACTTAACATTTCAAATTAATTAGCGTAACATTCCCCTCATGATTTGTCTCTTGTAATAAGTACACCTTCAGTGAAGTTAGAGATCATGTATGTTAGAGCGTCTTCTCTTGGTCCACGATGAGACACTCCGTGACCTATATAATATATAATTCCCACTTTCCTCTGGCCCATACTCATTCTCTTCTTTCAGCCGGCTCATATCCATCTCCTTCCTTCCTTCTCTGGCCTTCTCTCTCATGCTTCCCAGGGAACCTCGTAGGTTGATCTCTCTACCATTGCTGACTTGTTTCCACCAGAGGTCATCAGTATCCTTAACTTATGTCTTCTTTAGGTCTTGATTCAAATATCATCTCCTCAATAAAGGATTCCTTTGAAAAATTCTAAGCAGTTGCCTCACTTTCTGATATTGTCCATTTCCCGTTCCCACTTTTTAATGGTTTTCTTGTCATTTAGCACTAGGCTACCCAGAATGCAGTTTCTGTTTCCCCTCATTCCTCTCCTGGGTAAGTCACATATAGATCTTTTTTTGTCTATATTGTTCACTATTACATCATCCAAGTATGTAGAATGAGATCTGATCTATAGAAGGTATTAAATAAGCATTTAAAGGAGTAATGGGAATAGCTCTTATCTTCATGGGAAAGCCTCTGTTGAGAATGCTGGAGTTTGGAGAATAGGGTATCCATGACTGGTGAGTGGGGATGCCTGAGATGCATTAGCATCTTCATCATTCATGATGGACTCAAGTCTACACCAAGTCTAAATGACTCAGGTGGGTAGGCAGCATGGCCAATCAATGGGAGAGGATGCTTGGTAAGGAAAGGATAAGAATAGCAACCAAAAGAACTCACATGATGTGCACTCACTGATAAGTGGATATTAACCCAGAAACCTAGAATACCCAAGATACAATTTGCAAAACACATGAAACTCAAGAAGAAGGAAGACCAAGGTGTGGATACTTCGTTCCTTCTTAGAATGGGGAGCAAAATACCCATGGAAGGAGTTGCAGAGACAAAGTTTGGAGCAGAGCCTGAAGGAAGACCATCCAGAGACTGCCCCCTTTGGGGATCCACTCCATAAACAACCACCAAACCCAGTCACTAGGCAGATGCCAAGAAGTGCATGCTGACAGGAGCCTGATACAGCTGTCTCCTGCGAGGCTCTGCCAGTACCTGACAAATACAGAAGTGGATGCTCACAGTCATCCATTGGATGGAGCACAATGTCCGCAATGAAGGAGCCAGAGAAATACCCAGGGAGCTGAAGGGGACTGAAGCCCCATAGGAGGAACATCAATATGAACTAATCAGTACTCCCAGAGCTCCTTGGAACTAAACCACCAATCAAAGAAAACACATGGTAGAACTTGTGGCTCTAGCTGTATATGTAGCAGAGGATGGCCTAATTGGTCATCAATGGGAGGAGAGGCCCTAGGTCCTGTGAAGGCTCTAGGTCCCAGTTTAGGGGAATGCTGGGACCAGGAATGGGAGTAGGTGGGTTGATGAGTGGGGGGGGGGGAGAGGAAGGAGAGGGGATAGGGAATTTTTTGAGGGGAAACTAGGAAAGGGGATAACATTTGAAATGTAAATAAAGAAAATATCTAATAAAAAAACTTAAAAAAAAAAAGAATAGCAACCAAATGGGCTTCAATATCACTGATAATTTCATAGACTTGGTAGTAGAAGTTGGAAAGGCTGAGTGGAGGAGAATTCGAAAGGTTTCTAGGTCTAATGAAAAAAAATGGTATCTTGCAACTCCCTGAACTTGGAGTGGAGACAGGGCAGCTTTGGATCAGGTTTTTCCACCCTGATCCCTACCCTTGCCGGTGACACTTTCCTTTTGTGTGGGAGTTCATGATAACAGGAATGAGGAAAAACCCCTTAGTCTGTCTAAGATTTTAGCAAATGCTGATGATTAACATGTGTGGCAAAGGCTCTAGAATCAGACCCATTAGGGATTTATACTCTTTAGGATTCTTTGGTTGGTTTGTTTAGCTCACTTCTCCAGTCCTTTCCTTCTGGGGAACGTCTATGCTGGTAGTTCTAACTTAGGCACGCACTAAAAGGTGACAGGACACTTCTGTTCTCACTTCTTTAGGTTGGTCAGTTGGACCAATCCCATGTCCCTAAGACAGTCTTCAGAATAATGACCCAAGACGTGATTGTGCCAAACTGTGGCCTGAAGCTGAGACCCCCGACCCTAAAACTGTCATGAGCTCAAATTCCCAATCCTGGCAGCTCACTAGCCCATCAATAGCTGTTCCTTCTTTCCCAGTGCTGTCAGCAATCCATCCATAGCTGCCTACCTACAGGGCTCAGCTGCTCCATGAGTGGTCATTAGCACTGCCCCGCACACAACGTCTCCTTATTATGTCTTCTTCTTTGTAGTTGCCTCTACACGTGTCTCATCCAGGATCCTGCACTTCCTTACTGGTCCATGTATTTTTAGCATTTTCATAAGCCTCATCTCTCCCCCTCCTTTCTAAGCTCACTAAAGGGATGGGGCATCACAAATGTATCTTTTCTATCTTTGTTTTACTGACTACTTATAAGAATTTCAGCATCTGTTTAAAATTCAAAAGATCATTGTTCCATGGGTCCAGAAGTCCAGTGGTATAATTGGAAGAAGGGCTTTGCAGTATGGTGTGAAAACAGCTTTCAAAACTTTAAATAGGAATACCATTTGCTCATCAATTCCATCTCCTAGCTTGATTATACAGAAGCACTCATAGAAATATGCAAAGATCTGTATTTATACATGGTAAGATTCTTGTGTATTGTCTACAATTAGAATCTCCTAAGTTTCTATTATTAGAAAAATTATGATATATAAATATATACATATGTAATACATTACAAATTATGATATATACATATGGTAGAATGTTATACAATCATTAAAGAGAACCTATTCTCTAGATAATGGCATACAAAAATGTTCATATTATTAAGGGAATGAAGCAGGAATAAAATGATGTATAATTTTGTAGAATGGTGTTTTTGCCAGTTGTCTCTATATATTAGTACATATGTACACATGTATCAGATATGTAAATACATATAGGAAAGGATAATGAGATATGTACTGAACTATCAATAACTTATCTATGTGGTTAAGACTAAGAAATCATGTCGCTTAAACATGTTTTACTGATTTGGAAAAGTCAAATGGTCCTGTGAAAGTTACTATTGACTCTCAACTAGACAGGCTCTAGAACCGCCTAGGAGGCAAGTCTCCAGGCCCACCTGGGAAGGGATGTCTCTGTCTGGTTAATCTCTTAGTAGGCCTGTGAGGGATTATTGAGATTAGTCTAATTGATGTGGAAGATCCATCTTAACTATGTGTGGGTATCATCTCATGGGAAGGGCATCCTGGACTCTGAAAAGAGGAGAAAGCAAGGTGAGAGGTAGAATCCATCACTCCCTGCTTCCTGGCAACGTGACCCGATGCCTCATGCTCCCATGGCCATGACCTTCTTGGCACACAATAGACTGTATTACCTTGAACTCTTAAACCAAAGCAAACCCTTCCTTGAGTTGCTTCTTGTTACGTGTTTTGATACAGCAAGGAGAAAACTAACACAGGTCCATAATCCTTATGGTGAAAAGACATTCTAAAGTATGTTTATTATAGAAGGGCATTGCAGTTGCCCTGTCTCGGAAAGTAGTCTAAAGTCTAGGGATGTTTCCAAGACAAGCTGTTATTCACTTTAGTAACCTCTTAGGTAACCAAAGGCGGCCAGTGCAGACTGAAGAGTGGTTTTCCCATGATGAAGGAGTTGTTTTCTTTACTAATGCCAAGCTGGACTCTGAATTAAATGTGAGCAGAGGTGATGGAAGTCATTGCTGAGTGGCAGCTGCAGGAGTTGCAGGGCCATGTTTTCTTGGTCACAAGGCTGATAGTGTTTCAGAAATGATGTTTCCCCTTTAGTTTGGGTCCCTGGAGCAGAAGCTCAAGGGTGTTTGGTAGATGAGGTTTGGGTTGTTTCTTCTAGGGGGCATAACCTAGACTGCCTCTGACTAACGCAGCTGTATAGAGTTTGCCGTCACGCTAGTGGCCTTTGCTGGACTGTGAGATGCAGTTTTGGGTTCTGGTCTTATCTCTGCCACAAACTTCCAGTGAGGTTGTACCAACATGCCATTTAGACTATAAGAAACAAGCCAAAACAATGAATACAGCAAAAATTGATTTAAACCATAAAGCCGCATTAGTTCATACTACAGGGTTCAAATATGTGTGACATCACTGACAAGGGGCTGACATCTTTCTTCCTGGACTTCCTGTGTTAGCCACACAGAACGGTAGAAGTTCTAGTTGCCCTATGCAGACCTCAGAGCATCTCACAAAGAATCAGACTGCTTTTTGTGTCCTTTTTCTCTTTCTTCTTTATAACTGAAGAAAACATTCACTGAAGATTGACCAGGGAGCTGCCTTAAAATTTCATTGGCAAATGCTCACTCTACATCTGTCTTGGCAGTGGATAAATTTACAGTTGTTTTTTTTTTTTTTTTAACCTGTCTGTGTCTCTAAGGCCTGGAAATGAGCTAAATAGATAAACAAATAAAATATTAGGTCCTGTCATCAAGGAATAAAAGGATGGAATTAGTACCTTACCTACTTCCATGACCTGCTTCTTGACAGGCAGACCTATGATGTGTTCTGACTCCATAACATTCTCTATATCTTAAATTTTACATGCCTGTAGTGAGCTCTCTTTCTGTCTCTCTGTCTCCATCTCTCTGTCTGTGTCTGTGTAGTTTCATTTTTACAGTGGTTCTTTCTTCCCCTGGGTACCACACTCCTCAGTCTCTGTGTCCTTCCTCACTTTGCCTTGACTCATGGCACTTGGTTGGCCAGTTGTCAAGAAGTTGATACCAGGGGCTTTTGTGCTATACATTAAGAAATAATTTATTACCCTCATTATTAAAAAAATATTAGAAATGATTTGGGATGAGGACTTACAAGGCTGAGTGGGTAGACCTTGTGGGATGGAAGATTCGGTCTTTACTGTTTCCAAGGTAATGCTGTTGCCTTCAATGCTGGCGTTGACTGCAAACTGCCTGAGAGGAAGATGGGCTCATCTGAGGAAAAGTCTAGAGTCTTATTATCCAGCCAGAAAGACACACACAGCCACTTGCTGTGGAGGGAACTGGATATGGATCTGTAAAAATCAAGACCTTCCATGTCATCATGTTACCCTGCCCATTAGCATTAGTGAGTCCCACACCTCGAAGCCTTGTCACATGCCCTGGAAGGGTTTTTTGAGCTATTTGTAGGTTTGTTATTTGGTTATGACTAAAGAAAGGGGTAGTAGATGATGTGGGACTTCTTGTCGGACTTTTTATATAGCCAGTATGTTGGGATGGTAAAATCTTACCCTGATTCCTGTAGCCACGCTGCCACCACACTGTTTAGAGAAGGGATGGCTACAAAAGGACCGATGTCACCTTTAAAGCACAGTTGTCACCTTTTAGGCTTGGGGGATGGGTTTATGTCCTGAGATATCTTCTTGTAAATATTGATTTGGGGGCAAAGTGTATCCTGAAGGTGTCAAGGGCAGAACCAAATCGCCAGCTTAAAGTGGACATAGAGCTACTTACAAAATGTTTTGACATTATGTCCATGGTAGAACATTGATAAGATCTCTTATGGAATGTAAGAAGTCCTCCTTAGCCTTTGACATCCATCTAAAGGAAAAGGTAGATTTGCCCTTCCTGCAAACTTTTGATCATTAAATCAAACAAAGAGAGAAAATGTCACACAAAATAGCAGCCCGATAGCAGCATGATTTAATGAGCTATAGCGTAACTGCAGCTACCACCGAGACCAAGAGATTAAAAACACACCCTCAAAGACTTTTCTGTGCTTCATCTAATCTCATCCTTCTTCCAGGAAAATAACCACTCTCCCAGGTCTTAGGAATCACTTCCTTGCATCCTCTGTGGCTTTATAACACTCCTGCACAGTCCCATTGTGACCGTCACATCTGGAGTCGCCTCTGTGCTGGCCACACTTATACAAGTGCTTGCTTTTCAACCAGTGCTTGGGGGCTTTCACTAGAAATGGGAAAGTTGGAGTTTTTTTCTTATTTTCCCAGAAAACGTGATTCCTGGAAATATTTTCTTTATCACCTTGCTTCTTCCTGGTGGATTCTTTTCAGTTTTAGAATGGCCTACGGTAAAATGTACCTCTTTTAAAAGAAGTGGGCACTCCAATGCTCTCATACGAAGGACCAGAATCACAGTTCCCAAGAACTAACAGAAAGTTCACTCCTGTCAGGCTCACACTCATGGCCCTGAGCAGGCTACTGACTGCTGGCATCTTCTCAACTCCCTAGCAGTTCAGTCGTGCTTGACACATGTTGTCTCTACTTAACAAACATGTCATCAAGTGAGAGGAGCAGGGATGTGACCCGATTGCCTTGTTGGCTTAAAAAAAAAATCACTCCTTAACCAACACTTTCTTTTTCAGAACAAAAAAGAACTGCCTCCTTGATTTTTGAGCTTATAAACAAGAATTTAGGCTCTCCAGGTGACCTAAAATTCTTACCATCTCTCTCTATCGGTGGAAGTCAGGGAAAGCCAACATTTATACTTCTCTTTTACTGTTTGCTGTTGTTCTCTGCTTTCTCTAGGCACACCCAAGCTTAGGTTTCAGAATCACTCCAAATAATAAATCTAATGGTTTATGTTATCTAAGGAGAATGTGTCTGTAGGATTTCAAAGCCTGGGTCTCCTGCATATGGAAAATAAAATTAATGAAACACTGTAATAAATGCTGATTTTTCTATACCCCACTCAGCAAAGTCTAAATTGAATGACTTTACTTAAAGCTCTGCTGGTGGAGACCTAATTAATTAAAAACATCAGGGTTAAACAATTGGCCATCCATCTTTGAGTACAAGTGGGTACCCCGTCCATATGACATTCCACAGAGGATGAAAAATGAGGGGTTGCATGGGTCTTAGATGATTCAGATTTGGCAGAGCACTCCAGAGACTTTTAAAAAGTATTTCCCATTTTCTTGAGACATATGGACTCTACGCCATTGTCATCCTTAATCTGAAAAATTGGGTTCCCATGCATTCTGTTTGTTTAGTTCCTTGCGTGAGGCCTGAGGCTGGGGCCTTGTGTGTTTGTAGCAGTTGGAGCCGGCTTTTGTTCAGCTTTAAGATGAAGTAAGACAAAACCATAAACACGCTACAAAACACCACAATATAAAAGGGATTATTGGTGCCATAATTAGAGACGTAGGATGCTTTTATTCCAGTTGTTCCTCTACCTCCCCACAAGCCCCTCTGCTAACTCAGGAACAAAAGAGACTTAAACATTTTCCCCCTCCAACAGTCCTGGAGTTTATTTTAATGGGAGCTCTCTTAAGCCTGTGCATCGTTGGAGTGAATTTATTGGACAAGAAAAGAGGGTCTTTTGGAAGCACCAGAACAGTATAGCCCAAGACAACCAAAGGGTCTGAGAATCCTGCGATGCAATCCTGTAAGTAAAGTGAGAAAGTCTACGTCCCCATCTGCATATCATTCTCATCTCCATAAGGTTCAAGGGCATCAATAGTATCGTCCAGAAGCCTGGCAGCTATAGGGAGCAAGTTTAGAAATGAGCCGCCCAACTACTCCCCAGGGCAGGTGCTAATTAATCTAAACGCCATTCTCATTTCTAACTATGGTGGAGAGTTGCATGAGCTGGCTCCTACTGCCATCCCTGTCTCCGAGAAGATGTGTTAGAGCGCACACTTTTGTGTGGCCATTTCCTCTGAATAGGAACATTCCAACTTGGGATGGTGGGGGTGGGGGGGGAGGTGGTGCAGAGAGCACCCGCTCAAGGAAGTGGACAAGGCTTAGGGAAGTTCCAGAAAGTTCTAGGATTCACAAGGACTCTCCCCAAGGTTAAATTAGCAGGTAACAATTGCTGAAGAGAGGATATTCTTTGTAGGTGCCCAGGAAATGGTGGTGGCAGGTGAACAGAGGCTTGTTTACATTTCCCCAGGAAAAGTCACACAACATACATAGTCATGTTATTTCAGAGAGAAAGTAGCTTTCAAAATATACCATGCTCCCTTCTAGGAAATGCATGCCTAGATCAAGAGAACCCCTAACTGCTTTTGGAAAGCAGAATAAAACACAAGATGAGAACGAGTATGGTCCTGTACTAGGATCTCCCCCCCCCTTTCCATTCTTGCCTAACCCACTAGCATTGCTGATTGTTACTACCTTAAATAAATATCTAGAATCTAGCTCCTACCTAGCAGCTTAGCAGCACTCACGCCCTTGATGTCTGAGGCATTCCTCACCACTCTCCTGGTGCTCTTGTCTCAGAAAATACAGAGCATTCATCCTGTGATTCCTGTTCACCGCCAGCCCAATCATTTGCCACAGCATCTGAAAGCTGAGGGAAGGTAGCCAGTTTAGGATCCAGACAGAGCTTTTCAGCTTTGGGAAGCTGACACCTTTCAGGAAAGTGGGTGCCATCTCTGCTTTGTCTTTGGGAATCAAGAAGAGAATGTTTTCTACGAAGATGATACACGTGGAGTCAGGTCTTACCCTAGGGTGTGATAAACATCAAGGAAGAAGGGTTAGGAGATGAACCAGTGGGCAAAGAACTTGTGCAAGTTTGAAGACCTGAGTTTATATCCCTAGATCCCATGTAAAAGCCATGTGTAGAAATGGCTCTGAAAATCTCACTGCTCCTAAGCCTAAGATGGAAGAGTCTGCAGAAACTCTCAGCCCAGTCAGGGTCAATAATCTGATATTGTCCTTGGAGTGTACATATGCTTTGTATTGTATACTTATACTAAAGCCAACACACACACACACACACACACACACACACACACACACACCACATGAGAAGGAAGAAAATTAAGCATCCCCAGCAAGAATGGGTAGCAGTTATGATGGATTTATGGCTAATAGGTAGCTCAAAGGTTGCTAATTGCCCCATAACATAGAGACTTTTGAATGCACTATGGAGAGTTCTGATTGTCAAGCATTTGTTCTATCTTACAAGAGACATTTCTCAGAGAAAGCAATGGTGGTCTCTTAGTCCTTTGAGGTAAGATGAGGGGTGTGTGTGTGTGTGTGTGTGTGTGTCTACCAAATGTCTGTGTTCAAAGTAGAAATTGAGAAAAACAGCTAATGAGATGAGCTAATGCACCTCTGTTGACTGCTCCCACACCTCTGCTGCCACCTTGCCCCACTACTCGTTACATGCTGGGCAAGAAGGAGGAGGAGGGGAAGCTTTTTCATAGATTTGATGTGGCCCGGACAGTGCTATATGTACAAGAAACTGGGGAGCAGGGGTGGGGGGAGGGTATAGGGAACTTTCGGGATAGCATTTGAAATGTAAATAAAGAAAATATCTAATAAAAATAATTAAAAAAAAAAAAGAAACCACGGAGCCAAGGCAATGATGCTGTTGACGAATGAATGGCTAACACATGAATTCACTTGATAGCATAGGAAAAAGAGCGAAATGGAAATGAGAGGACCTAGAGATTGAGCCCAAGACCCAGAGCTAGGGCAACATGCTCTGCCAAATTCTCCAGATTTGCTCCCTCATTGCCCATAGCCTCCAACTGAGTTTAAAGTCAGAACGAAAGTCCCATCCTTTCCTAAGATACTGGGAAAGCATGCCTCAAATGTTTTCATGTTGCTCCAGGGCCTTCCCAGTGATGAAGGCGACTGAATTCTGTGGGTTTGCCAGTGCATCACAACTAAACGTTACCTCTCCAGTGTTGACTTGCTTATGGGCTACAAGGTGATGATTCCCCATTGATTTCTTTGTAACTTCCAAATCTCTTCATCGTCTCCAAAATGCACCCAGAACATCTCATCCAACTGCACTCTGATATCCTAGCTTGGGTCATGGCCTGTCCAGTGCCTTGGGACTATGCAGTGGAATAGAGTTGGTATAGCCTGTGCTGTCTTCAAAGCGTGTCCTTCTCTTCCAGTGCACTCTGCCTCCTCCTCTCTGCTAATGTTTAACATTCTCCTTCTTCTCTCATACACTAAGACTCCAGTTTTGGGTTCAGGGGTACCTTTTTATCTTGTACTCATCCATCATCTTCATAATTTTCTCATTCAGGTGGATAGCCTAGATCTTCCTTCTCAGATCTTGTCTCTAACGTTTACAAAAATCGCTTCCATCCTTGTCACACACTCTTACAGACATTCCACAAATTTATCAGAATTGGAATCTATGGTAGTTCTAAAATCCTGGTAGCCAATAATCTTACTTGAGATTCAACCCCCCTCTTTTAAATTCATACATTTGTCTGTGAATGTGTTTCCTGTGTGTGTGTGTGTGTGTGTGTGTGTGTGTTTATGTGTGTGTGTATGCATGTGTACATGTGCTTGTGTATGCATATAGAGGTCAGAGACCACCTTGGATGTTGACCCTCAGATACCTCCAACCCTTTGCTTTTTACAGGATCTCTCACTGGCCTGGAACTTTGTCATTTAGGTCAGGCTAGCTTGCTGGACTAGACTGTTTCTGCTTCCCAGTTCTCCAGCACTGGGGTTACAGGACCACACCACCATGCCCAATTTTTCACATGGGATCTGGGGATCCAAACTCAGATTCTCATGCTCATGAGGAAAATTCTGTATAGACTGAGCCATTTCCCCATCCCCCCTTTCTTCGGAACACCCATAGCAAATGCATTATAGACTGAGCCATTTTCCCATTTCCCCACTTTCACTGGAATATACATAGCCACATTTTGTTGATGTGAGAAATTCTAGACCTTGATCCCATTCATTTTCATTGTCGGCCAACCCCCTCTTCCTTCTTCCTGTCTTCTAAGCTTAAGTTCTATGGTGATTATGATGATAACCCCTTTGATAGTACATCTGACAGGAAAATTTGGCAAGAATATTCTGGATAAGCTCAGCTCAACTCCTTCCTGTACTTAATAAGAAGCCTGGCTACAGATAGCACGTTTGTCTGTAATCCCTTCCAAGGCAGAATAAACCTGGTCCGGTGCTGTTCTCTATGTAGGTGAAGATGTTAATTATGGGTTTAATATTAAAAAACACATTTACCCACACACAAAAGTACATTTATTATTATACCCATTCATTCAGTAAAGCTTGTAAGTAGGTTTCTAAACACAAAACCCAAATCCAAGCAACAAACACCAGAGAGGGATTGTTAAGCCTAATATGAACCATCTGAGCTAAAAGTAACATGAGGGGTTATAGAGATGGCTCAGCAACTAAAAGTACCTGCTGATCTTGCAACAGATCTCGGTTCAGTTCCCAGAATCCACAAGTTGGTTCACAAGCATCTATAACTCCAGTTCCAGGTGATCTGATGCCCTCCTCTCATTTCTGCAGGCACCAAGCACATATGTGGTACACAGTATGCAGTACACAGAAGCAATGCAGACAACTCTTAAAATAAATACCAACATCTAAAAGCTATATGACATTACAAGATGAGTCTATTTTCAGTACCCCAGGCTTTTTGCTTCCACCCCAGGCCAAAGGCAAGGCAAGTTGTTACTTATTCATTCTTGTCTTTATTTCTTCAGCCATCTATTAATTTTTCTAACATTGTTAACTATCAAATGTGTTCGACTAAGAAGTTCCTTAAAATCTCATTGATGCTCCAGGGTGTTATGCTCAGCAAATGATGGTGTGGCCATCTGGGTCCTCTTATGACAACTTCATAGACAGGTTCTGTTTTGCTTCCCTCCACCCCTGTTTTGTTGGCTCTGGGGATTGAATGTAGGGCCTCAGATATGCTAGAGAAATGCTCTGTCACCGATCTGTCTCCAAATCCCTCCTTTTAAGAGAAATTTAATCATTTACTCAAGGTCACACATTTAGTAAGTGGCAGAGGCTGTATTCATC
>NC_034603.1:14045155-14069711 GCF_900095145.1 Mus pahari | reverse complement strand
TCCCTCTCCCTCTCCCTCTCCTTCCCAACTCCTCAGACATCTTCCTTCCCTCTTCTCTTCCTTTCTCCTTTCATCTTTTTTTCTTTTTTTAAATTAAAAAATTACTTTGAACTTTATTACAAAACACATTTGCAAATGAGAAAAGCACACCCTGTCCTTTTTGACAGGATCTCTCACTGGCCTGAAACTGGAAGGCTGTCTGGCTAGTATCTGCCTGTTTCTACCTTCCCAGCCATAGGATTTCAGGGATGTGCTGTCATGCCTGGCTTTTCAGAGCTTGGATTCTGGTTAAGGTGTTTGACCCTACTCTTTACGTACTCCATCCAAACAAAGAACCATTAGACAAGTTCCCTGGTCTCAAGAGGCTACCATATAGTTGAACTACAAATGCATAATGAGTTGAACTGTCAAATGAAGGAACAATTCTTGGTCATCTTCTCAAGCCGCTGCTTCTTCTCTTTATATCTCCATGCCTTGAAGGTGGAAGATTCTCCTATTTCCAGCTATTTAATCAGGGTGCTTTCACCTATAAGTAACAGTAGTCCCTGGGGAGTGGTTTAAACACTGTTGTCACACATAAACAGATCTTGAGGGTAGGAGTACTTTGATTGCTTGGTAGGTCATTAAGGTCAAGGATCTAGATCAACCTCCTCATGACTGACACTTGCGCCAACCCTGTACTTTGCCATTCTAAAGGAATAGGAGGACTTGATTGAGGGGCACATCATCAAAGACTATACAGGGCTGGTATAGATAGACATGCGCAGTAACTGATAATACTAAGCCCATCCTATAATGTTAGAATTCCCTGGGATCCTGGACCTGGGATCAGGTTTTGCACAGATGGATGAGGAGTGTCCAAGGGCTGTAGAGCAATCTCTAGAATAAAGCCAGTGTGAGGGCTGAGCAGAGGATGGCCAAGTCACATCCTCAGAACCTGGAGAACAAGGCAGAACTATAAGAAGCTGGGGAGAGCAAGGGTGCATGGATAAGAGAGGTAGAAGTAGGAGAAAGTGCTTACGATGTTATCTGTGTGTTTAGAGACTCATTTGACCAAGGTTCAACAGCTAGGAAAAGGAGTTGAACACAAAGGCACAAAGAGAACAACAACAACAACAACAACAACAACAACAATTTAGAATGGACTACTTTCCCATCTCTAAATAGCTGCCCTCCAAGGTAGGGATAAGAGGAGAAGGTGCAGCATGAATTATGTTCTTAGAAATGTTCAGTGTTATAGCACAAATCATCTATTGTGACATATACTATTTTTGAAAGGTCATTTTATTTATTTTTGATAATTTTATATATGCATAAAATGTATTTTCATCATATTTATCCCTCCTCTTTATCACCCCACTGTCCATTTGGAACCCCTTTTCCTAGTATTACTCCCTCTGATGTGTGTGTGTGTGTGTGTGTGTGTATGTGCATGTGTGTGTGTTGCGTGTGTGCATTGTGTGGTATGTATGCCTGTGTTGTGTGTGTATGGTGTGGTGTGTATATGTGTGTTAAGTGAGTGTGTGTGGTGTGGTGTGGTGTGGTGTGTGTGTATGGTGTTGTGTGTATGTGTGTGTATGTGTATTATGTGAATGTGTGTGTTGTGTGTGTATGGTGTGGTGTTATGTGTGTGTTGTGTGTATGTATATGGTATGGTATGTATATGTGCGTGCGTGTGTGTGTGTGTGTGTGTGTGTGTGTGTGTGGTGTGTACATATATGTTTAAATGACTACTCAGAATTATTATGGATACTTGCATGAGCATGGATGTATAATTATTTGCTTATTATGGACTACTTACTAGTGGATATACCCCTAAAGAAAAAAAAAACTATTTCCTGTGTCCCAGCAATCATTGATTAGCAACAAATCCTTACCTGGGGAAGGGGACTCATGTGTCCTCTTAGATCCATTCTGACATGTCTGTCTATGGGCTTAATTTTGCATGGGTCTTGTGTAGGTAACTAAATCTGTTATCATTCGTGTGTTCCCTGGCCATATGCAGAAGACAGCAGCTCACCGCACTCCTCTCCACCCTCGGCTCTTACATTCTTTCTGTTGTTTCTTCTAAAATGTTCCCAGAACCTCTGAAGGGCGTTTGTGATACAGATGTCCTATTACGGACTGGCCTTCTTATTCTCAGAATTTTGACAGGTTTTGAGTCTCTGCGTTAACTGTAGCCCACTGCAAAAGGAAGCTTCTTTAACAAGGATGAAAAGCACTGCCAGTCTATGAGTATAAACATAAATGTTTAGAAGGCAGTTTGACAATATGAGATGTATTGCCGTTAATGGGAAATATTTTGGAGACAATGTCTATGGAGTTCTGTGCCGCTAAACAGTCTATTTGTGACGGTCTTGATGGAGTAAGCGTGTTGTTCACCCATTAGTTCTGCAACTGTGCAGCACACAGATTCTGGCATTTCTCCATGTTAGCTGCATGACATTTTTTCCTTCCTGGGATAAAGAGTTACTTACCACTGTGAACATCTTTCACTAGGTTCATGAACAATGTAGCGGAACTGAGTCATAAACAGAATGCTGTCAAATATATATCTTCCCATAATAGATCCTATACCTTACAATGCCTACAGGGAATCGCTTTTTAAAGTCTATAACACACAGTAGTTTTGATACGGCTGGTTGAGCTATGTAGAAATGATTAAAAAAAGAGTAATAAATTCAGATTTTACACCAGGCACCAAGCATTAAGCCAAAATGAAACTACCATACTCAGATCTTCTACAGCTTAGGGCTAATTAGACCTACATTTCCAAATGGCATGAACATCATGCAATGTAGCAATTGTTGTAATAACTATATTCTCATTGAGTGCCGGGTGCTGATTTACTCTAGTGATGCCTGCCAGGGCTAATGAACGATCTAGGAGCAAATCTCTAGGGGCCGTTGGAAGAAAAGGGCGAGCTTCTCCCCTGGGCAACACTGCTCAGGGGACTTTTGAAGATGTATTCTCTGTCAGGGTAGATATAGACCAGGGGTCAGTAATATCCCTTTGAAGTTTAATTACCATTGAAATATAGCACTTAAGATAACCACAGAGCTTTCTATCCATTTGAGGAAAAGTGGTAGTTTATATTTTTCTTGGAGGTGTCCTTTTAAGTATGGCTTTGTCTACTAAGCTTTTGCTATACATATAGCACCTAGTAAGCACTCAGTAAATAGATTATCTTTTTAAATGTCTGTATGGGTGATTTGCCTGTATGTATGTATGCCTGTATGTTTGTATGAATGTATGTTTGTATGTATGTGTGTATGTATGTATGTATGTGTACTGCATGCATGCATGGTACCAGAAAAGGGTGCTGGATCCCTTGGACCTGTAATTATGTAAATGCTAGGAATTGAACCTGGGTCCTCTGAAGGAGCAGCCAGTGCCCTAAATAGATGCCATCTCTCCAGCCTTTATTATTATTAATTATTACTATTATCAATCCCTGTATGTGTTGAAATTTAATGTTGTTCCTAACTTGATTTGGGGCTCTAAAAGAAAGCCCAGTTTTGTTTTTTTTTTAAAGACTTATTTATTTATTTATTATATGTAAGTACACTATAGCTGTCCTCAGACACTCCAGAAGAGGGCGTTAGATCTTGTTACCGATGTTAGATCTTGTGAGCCACCATGTGGTTGCTGGGATTTGAACTCCAGACCTTCGGAAGAGCAGTCGGGTGCTCTTACCCACTGAGCCATCTCACCAGCCCAGAAAGCCCAGTTTTAAGTGATGCTTGGCATTTAGTGATTTCCATCCTCCAAATTTCCCTAGAAAATCACATAAGCAAAGGCAATCCAGGGCCTCTGTTGATGCTGGAAAGTGCGCATATATACTTAGTACTAGCTTGAGAAACTCAGGCTTGGCTCTGTGGGAAGCGTGCGCGAACTCGCCACCCCTCCCAATGAAGGAGAGTCTTCATGCTAGTGGGAAGACTGAGTGCAGAGCATGTCCTATGGGCAGTCACACTGAAGGCCAACGAGATGAGCAGAGGAGAGATTCCTTGTAAATGACCCACGGAACCACAAGTGTGGACCTCTGGACTACAGAATTACAGAATGACATCATCGACAGTACTGATGTTATCTGTATCTCCGACTTCTTGCCAAATCCCCATTGGTATCTTAAGATGAAATTCAGTCATGGTTTCTTCCATGACAGCATCCACATCAAGTCTTTTATATGTGTGAAGGTTTCAAATTTTCCCAACAGATCTGTATCACAGGTAATATTAGCCTTATGTTTTTCGACCAGACAATGGATTTGGTGTGGTTATATGCCTGTTTAACAGCTAGTTGGAGTCTACTCTAGGTTTGTTTGTGTCCGCAGCTGTGATCCCACCACTGCTGCTGTATTTCCTCCTGTAAAGGTGTGAGGCTGAATTTTCTCTGTAGAATGCACTGGCTCAGCATCCCTAGAAGCTCCTGGGTGTGAGGTATGTGACCTCACGCTTTTTGGCTACAAGACAAGGAATGATTCAGCCCACCCACCAGCCTTGACTGATCCCATGGCTATGCTCAACATCACGTTAGATACAGTACGGCATTAATAACTCAGTGAGGAATGACCCCTGGTTTTCAAGAAGGCATTCACACGAAGCATTCATCAGACAGTACAATGCAACAAATATTCCAAGGCTCACAAAGCAGTGTCAGGCAGTTCATGGGACCACAACCTGGTTCCTGTACCCATGCCTGCTCACATCTTGCATCCCATCTCTGCTCAATGCTCCTCCTGGTGACTCTGGATACGGTCTCAGAATCTTTCGCAGTACAGCACACCAGGGAATGGACCACAGCTAAGGTTTAGTGAACGTTTTCCCCTGTAAGGTTTGTTGTCATCTGGGAGAATAGGGGTGAGTGAGTCCTTCAGCGGCCAGTGAAATCTGTAGGACTGATAGGTTCAAACTCCACTTTAACGGAGATAGAGGCTCAGTGTAGGTGTGGGAAAGCAGACAGTAGCATATTCCAGCAGGAGGAAGTTCATTAGCTAAGCCCTTGGGGTTGGAAGAGATGGAATAACCTCCCGGGAACAAGAAGGGAGTAACTTCCTTAATATCGATGCTCTTGGGAGAGGAAGAGTCTTTTTTTGACTTGCTTTTGACCTATTTTTGAACAACACTGGGATAATAAGATAGGGAGAATATTAACTCGCATGTATTCAGGTTATTGTGCCACTCAAACGGCTTGCTGCATCCATGCCTCATCTCCTCCTCAGAGTTACCTCAGGAGGGGCTGTTCACATTCTCATTTGGTAGGAGAGAAGAAATAATGCCCCAGGATAGGTCACTTTGCTAGTTATCCAGCTGGCACAGAAGGGCATCCAAGAGACATTTCAAACCACCGTAGAGACATTTCAAAGTACGACCTACCTGATGCTGTAGACTATTCTCTGAGTATGGTGCTTCCTGATCTGTGCTCAGTAAAGTATGTACTTATAAACTCACAGTGTGAATACAACGAATAGTTGTGTGTATATCTGTATACTACACACACACACACACACACACACACACACACAAACACATATATGTATCCTATATACACATATCATATATGTATATTCTATTTACAACTATCCATACTATTGTTTTTTAAAGATTTATTTATTTCATTTATATGAGTACACTTCAGACACACCAGAAGAGAGCATCAGATCTCATTATAGATGGTTGTGAGCCACCATGTGGTTGCTGGGAATTGAACTCAGGACCTTCAGAAGAGCAAGAAGCCAGTTCTCTTAACCACTGAGTGATCTCTCCAGCCCTCCATACTATTGTTAAATACACACACACACACACACACACACACACACACACACACACACACACACTTTTGCCATGTATACCTCATTTTTCTAGAAGCTACTTGATTCTTGGACTCAACAGGTAAGTTTATGACTCAAAGCTTATTAACAGGCCAAGGAAGACTTGCTCCTTGCTTTGGGCCCTGAACTAAGACACACAGAGGGGCTGAGGAAGTGGCTCAGGTGGTAATATGTTTGCTGCACAGGCATAGTGACCTGAGTTTGATCTCTGGCATCCCTGTAAAAACCAAGTGGTATGAGCACCGAGACAAAGACAAGGGCATCCTTCAAGCTTGCTAATAAGCCAATCTAGTCAAGTCTGAGATTCCAATTCAGCAAGAAATCTGTCTAAAAACAGAGTGGAGAGTGATAGAGGCCTCTAGTTGCCACACATATGTGCAAACAAGCAATACTGCCTATACACCTGTACATACATGCATACAGATACACGCCCCTCTCCTCATGACATGCAATGCTACAGAACAGAAGAAGCATAATCATCTAGCTCAAGTTCTCTTGAGGGAAACCCTAACAGTCACTGTATCTCTGGATACCATGTCCCTGTCTCTCCTTTGCTCAGTTTAACCAGCTCTTTTATTCTGCAAGCCTCATGGTAAAGCTCCAGTAATTGCTTCACTCTGTTCAGTCAATTTCTGTTGCCACCAAAGAGACTTAATTGATGTAAATCATCTCTTTATTTTATTGCACTGATGGGGTCCATTCCAGAGAGAATTGTGGCTAGCGAGTTGCCTAAGGCTAGGAAGGAACATTCGGTTGCTTTGTTAGAACACTGTCCATGGGGTAGGGTCATAATGGAGTAGAGACTGATATCCGAGGTCCTTCTAGAGTTTACAGTAATGGATCATTTACAGAGGAGGTCCAAGAGAGTAGCCTTAGTCTAAGTCCATGAATTATGGAGTCTGGACTGATATTAATTATCCTTGGTTGTTGTTTGCCTGTGTTTTAATTTGGCCCTTCCTTTCTAGTAGCATCTTGGTGCCAAGGAAATAGACTACACCTTCTTCATTCATTTCTACAGAAAGTAGTTAACGGAACTTCACATGATGGCAGATTCTCTGAGAAATACAGAGGCAGCTCACAATACAGAGACAAGTTTGGAGCTAAAGGACACACTTACAGTAGTGCAATTTAATACATATAGAAGAGAAAGTAGGAAGGTCAGCGTGGACCCCTGACTTATGCCCTATGATAAAAGGGCATGGTGAAAGTCTGTGATCCCTCAGTGACCAAGTCCCCAGGTCAGTGATTGTTGTAGCTCTGGATAGATCTCTTGGAACCCAGATGAGCTGAGGTGTGGAAACAGGGGGACAGATGCTTGAAGGTTTCTCATATTTCTTCTTTCAGATTAGTACTACCCTCTGGTGTGATTGAAAATTTCTTGGTGATGATTATCCAGAGACAAAGCAAGGTGTATTGATTTATTTGTGATATATGACCTATATGTATACGATATGACATATGGATATCTGCTTCACATTTATAGGTACAGAGAAGCCCTGAAGACGAGACGTCAACAGGTAGGCACATGCCTTCATGGTCTCCACTTCTTAGAGAAACGTGGGCATCAGACAATGAAAACTCTGGCCAGGAATCACAACTTTAGGCAGTGTGATGAAATGGACCATTTCTTCTTGGGATTTCAGTTTGTTCTTGATTGCTGGGGATATAACACTGGCTTGATTTCCTTATTTCTGATGGCTCCTTTTCAGTCTGTGCTCTGTGAGCGTTTCACTCATGGTTCTTCTGAAGGTGCCCTACAGTGTGTCACCATTGCTATGTCTTTCTTCTTGGTTTTTCGATTCTCTCAGTTCAGCTTTATGTAGTGGTAGCTGTGTTTGGGTTCAGTAGCCGTTATACCCTTGTTTTAGTGAAAGCAAATCTGATTTGTTTGGGTGGAACGGCGAAGCTTGTACTGGTTTAGTATATACAAGTGTAGAGTGCTGATAAATGATTTCTGATCATCTTGGGGTAGGGAGATACAACTTGTAACATTTAAATATTATAAATATTCATATGTGGTTCAAACCTGTTAACTCAATGTGAATTTGCTGAGCACAATACGTGTCAGCAGGTACTATGTTAAAGGCCTGGAGTCCATAGGATGAATCAGAACCATAGATTTCAGGTCTTCATAGATTTTATAGTTTTGTGGACTTTGTATGCTCATGGATTTTATATTCTAGGTGCAGATCTGGACAGTAAGGCAAATAACTCAATACATAAATGAATATGGTAATATCAGACAATGGTAAATGCTAGAAAAATAAAGGAGAATAAAGGGACATAAGGGAGTGAGGCAGGAAACCAGCTTTAGGGATCGTTCAGAAATGCTTCAGTTGAGAAGTTGAGTTTTGAATCAAGACTCAAAGGAGAAATGATCCCCAACATATCTGAGGGACAGTCCAAGCCTGCAGCCCGAAAATTTTTGGTGAGTTTATGTAGAAGGAGATAGATCTTTTCCCTAGAGTTTTCTGAACATGTAAAATGTCACTACAGAGGTGATAGTGACCATTGCTAATTTTTTTCAAAGAGAGAAAAGTGCTGAAATAAGAGATGGAGACAGGTTCCTAATTCCTGATGTTAAGACACATTTGGCATGTGGGTGTCCTTAGGCATCTGTAGCTAAAGCAGGTGTACTTGTTTACCTTTGTATACATGAGCCAATAAACATCAGCTCTCACCTTCATTGACTTAGTTTATTTCATAATGTCTTACCTAACACACACAGACACACACACACACACACACACACACAGAGACACAGTACTCACACAGACACACACAGACACCCACATTCACACATATACATACAGGCACATACACACATACACACACATATTCAGACACATACACACTTTAACACTTACAGGCATACACATACAGGCATACACATTCACACACATTCACACACATACACACATACGACACACACATACAGACTCACATACATTCATACATATAAATAGACAAAAAAGTACACACACACACACACACACACACACACACACACACACACACACACAGTGTCTCAGTTACTTTTCTATTGCCATGACAAAATACTACAAATGAGGGACCTTATAAAAGAAACCATCTACTGGGGCTCTCAGATGGTGAGAATCCATGGTCATTATGGTGAGTATCATGACTGTAGGAAGGCAAGCATGGCACCGAAGAAGTAGCTCAGAGCTTTTGAAATCTCAAAGCCCAGCTCAGTACATCTCCTCCAACAAGACCACATCAACAGGTACTTTCCAAACAATCCCACCAACTGGAGACCAAGCATTTAAATTCATGAGTCTATAGGGACCAGTCTCATTCAAACACCACACAAATACTATGCACATATTATAAATGTATTCACAATAATTGACAATCTTTAGTCAGACTGATTTTGATTTAAAACTTCAGACATATACACACTGCTACCTACTAGTCATCCCAGTCATGTTAATTTTTGAAAGTTCTTTTTTTTTTTTTTTTTTTTTAAAGCAGTAGGAATATAACAGGCATTCGTTTCATCATTTGGCCTTCCAAAATGCTCATCGCAGGTTCTATTTCTATTCACCAAGTCATGCAAAATTCTTGCGTTGAAGCAGACTTTGAAAATAGATGTCTTTACTTAAAGTATTTAACTGGTTGAGTAAGCATCATGTATGTCCTGGCACTGGATGTCCTTTGATTAAAGTTTACTGATCGTACATCACACCCACACAGTACCTGTATAGCCAGTAGCCTGCTGTTTGGCCTGCCTGCAGCCTACAGTGGTACTCTATGATCAAGTCACTGACACGTACAGATAAACCAATCCAAACTATGAGGCATTGTGGAGCTGGTCACCTGTAGACACTCCCAGTTTTGGGATGATTTCAATAGTTTTGCAGAAGTCAGGCTAAATGGTGGTAGGTCCAAGAAAACTTTAATATGCTAAAGAATGACATTCCTTATGATGTTGGCTTCATAACTTCATTCACAGGCATTGTAAGTCCCAAGACCAGTGAAGCTAATTTTGTGGGTCTCTGTGGAGAGTCATGTGTGTGTGTGTGTGTGTGTGTGTGTGTGTGTGTGTGTGTGTATTTCCATGTATATCGATGTGTCTCTGTAGGTTTCAGGAAGTGTTGAACGATAGGTTATCTGATGAAGTCTTATTGGTGTGAAATTATTTTTAAAATTTCATTACATTTTATTTGCTTACTCGTGTGTGTGTGTGTGTGTGTGTGTGTGTTATGTGTACAGTGTGCATGTGGAAGTCAGAAGACAACTTGTAGGAGTCCATTTGAACTTGGGTCTTCAGGTTGTTGGGTTTGGTAGCAAGTGCCTTTACCCTGAGCTATCTCACTGATCCTGGAGTCAAAGTTTTGTTTCTATTTGGAGTACACCAAGGAGCCTCTTGTAAAACATTTCTAATTGTGAATCAGAGCCAAGTTAAAAAAATGTCAAAGCTCCTGGTAAGGGATGTGGCCAGTATTCACCTGATGATAAAATGTGGCTGGTCTTATCTGTACTATCACTGACAGCAGTAGTTGGGCAATTCCTTCATCACCTGCTCTCCCAGTGTCTAGTCTTTATGGAGCAAAGCAGGACAAGACAGCAAGAGTCCAAACAATGGTATGAAATCCCCATTCCAACACAACCCCAGCGTCCCCCTTCCCATCAGTTCCTCCTCCCCCATCCCCAGAGTCCCTCTTTGCAATTTGTTTGACTCTGTAGCCTGTACTGCAGGGACAGCGGAAGCCTGAAGTCAGATGTAGGGTCAAGCACCCTGAAGAGTAGCTAGCAATAGCAAAGTGTACTTTAATAACTTTTAGCTCTCGGGTGACTCTGGGAAGCAAGCTTAAAATTCCCAGTGCCATTTCTCCCAGGCTTCCTTGCCCGAGGGAAGACCTGACTGATGACTTTGAATATCCATCAACAAATAATAAATAATAATAATAATAACCCATCTGCCTCAGGGTTGTTGGAGCCAGGGAGGCTGGGGGTGCTGGGGTGTTCTCGCTTCTTAATTTAACCTCAAAGTCAATTTCAGGCTGGAACCACAGCATCTCTGTACGCAGAGAATCCTCCTTGCAACATCCTTATGTCTGTTATTATCCAGGGTTGGGACCTAGCCAGGCTTTTGTTAGCACCTGAGAACTGAGCCTATGGATACCCCAGATTCTCATCCCTGGATTCTTGATTTTTCAGACACTGTTTATGTTCTCAAATGCCCAGCTTTGCCTCCTTTTCTCTTTCCACTTCACTGCTTAGAGACTGAGGTGGGATAAACAAGCTCCCGGATGTGACAGTGTACTCGCTTCAGGATTATATGCCTCCCGAAATGATCATGATCTTGGCCTTGGGAGTCAGAGCCCCCTTGGGTTTGAATTGGACTTTCCTTCTCCATATATGCATGCGTGTGTGCGATGCACACGTGTGTACAAATCCTCAGTCATATCACCTCTCCGGGGATCAGTTTCTCATCCGTGGAGAGAGAAGAACGTTAGCAGTGGTCTTATACTCGGTAACGTTGATTTAAGCAGGGTTCTAAGTGCTGTCCCTGTGCTATCTCCTTGAATCCTCTCAACTACCCCCAGAGATGAGCGAGAATTGTCTTTGGCTTATAGATAATGTGTATAACAGTAGAGACTACACAGGTGCTGGCATGACCTCACTAACGCAGTGTGCCCAGTCTAGTCCAAGCCCTGCTCCAGACTGGACACAGTTCATGTGGGCATTCTCCCCTGCAGGCTGAGAGACTGTCGGGGGTGGCATTTTCTTTTAAGATACTTTTTGTATGTGTATATGTGTAGTCATATAGACATGTGTATGCATGCGTATGGAGACCAGAGGCTAATCTTGAATACTGTTCCTCGGCTTCCACCCCCCCCCCCCTCTGATTTTTGAGACAGGGTTTCCCATTAACCTAGAACTTAACAAAATAGGCTATGCTGGCTGGCCAGGAAGATCCACGTCTCTAGTGCCAGGATTTCAAGTGGGTACCCCCGTGCCTGGCTCGTTCTGTAGGATCCACTTCAGCATAGCAAGCATTTGACTGGCAGATATCTCCCCAGGCCCAAAGTAAATATTTTTAATTCTGAATTTTCAAGTACAGGAAGATAACTGCTGTGGGTGATTATTCTAATACGATCCAAAGTTGCACCACTATTTTCCTATGTAACCTCTCCTACAGACCAGCCCTATACCCAAGGGAAACGGCTGGCATTGGCCTGTCTCTAATGCCTTAGAGTGCTCGGCACATTGAAAAGCTTAACCTCCAAGTCCAGGGAGTTTTAAAGATCATGGACATAGTGAATAGACCTCTGTGTGAGGCACCTGGCTGCTCAGGCATTCCCTTTCCCTTCTATGTAACATGAGGTCTACACCTTGCAATTTCCTCTTAAGCTGCAAACCCTGGGTTAGGGAAAGCTCTATGACGTCATCGCCTCAGGATTCCTTCATTTATTGGCTATTTCCTTATGTATACCTTGCAGGAAGAGGAGAGACAGTTAGGATATTGAACAATCTTAGACAGTTAGGATATTGAACAATCTTATCCAGTTTGTCTGGGGCCACAGTTGCCTGGGGCTGGCAGAACCACGCAAAGTGGCTGGAAGATGACATTTCTCTTCCATTCACAGCCAGTGACCAACAGGGGAGCATTGTTGCTTTTGAGAAGCTGAGATGTTTTTACCATTTCCACAGACTGCTTTCCCAGTGATGACTGGTAGAGTGTCTACTAGTGATGGCTGACTGAGATAGGATTCAAAGGCCTGGTGCTGTCAACTCGCTTCCTGCAGGATTCATATTTAGCAACTGGCTGTGAAAGGGACAGTAAGAGTGACTGAAACCAATTGTGAACCTGTGATCAGCCTTTTACAGTCTCCCTCATGAAGGAGGTTTGCTGGTGCCAGGCACAACATGCCTAGAACCCCCACTGTGGCCAGCACAATCCCATAGGACTCCTGGAAAATGATTTAACTCTCTTCGCTCCTGATCCAATTTAATGATGCTGTTTTTTTTTGATAGCATCACCTATTTATTTGCTGGGCAGGAGAAAAAACATCACGCCCCACCAGGTGCACCGCAAAGCAAGGGCTACTGGAAGCAGCCACTCACCGGCCGCCATCCCACTTGCATCTTTCATGTGAGCTTTTGGCCCCAGACGTGCTGGAGTGTTTGAAAGGGCAGGGGCTGGGGGGGGGGTGAGGTTGGCAGTGCTGTAAATTCCAAGCGGGCCAGCTGGGGTGGGAGCATGGTAGGGAGGGAACATTATCTGGTGTGATTCTTTGTTTCCAAGGCACTGCCTCCTATGTCTCAACTCCCTAGGATCTCCAAGCTGTAAACAGCACACCTTACAAATCAGCATACCCCTGACGTGGCTGGAACGTTCATTACAGCTGGAAAGGTACCCCGGCAAGAGAGGTTGCTATTCTGCAGCCGATTTTCCATCGCCATAACCCAATTAACTGGTGCGTGTGTTTGTTTTACAAAGCTCCAAGCTACCATAAACCATCCAGATACGTGGGCTGCAGAAAGCTTCGTAATTAGGACAAGGTGTACAAATTAAACTACTCTTTTTAAACTTCAAACCAGCTAACTTCTGACATACTGTACTGCTGGGGCTTCTGGGACTGAACCCAATTAACATCTTAGTATTTTATAAGCATCGTTTTAATTGCGTTTGTATGCAATCTTCTCTCCAAGTGCCTTTCAAGGTGCGAGTAGTCCTTGTTCAGCTTTTATTACTTGGGTGATTTAAGTCTCCTCTCTTCGAGGTTCCTGTTAATAATGATTGCTGCTACTTCAAATGCTGGTCCCACATAAAACTCGTCTCTCCGAAGAATTATGCTCTAAAACAGTTACATTTAACTTTATTATTACATTTTTAATTTTTTTCTCTGTTTGAACGTTGTGCCCTTAAACATTTTATCAACCTGTCAGCTCTTGGAATGACTAGAAAGTGAGGTTGGTTCCCTTTAGGGCCAGAGATGAATGCCTTTCATTCTTGTTTGCCCTCTGCTCAATAAAGATGCCCACTGTCCCTGGAGGTGATGCTGGGAAGGGGGAACTTGAATAAAGACTTACGGGGGTTTTAGCTTCCTTGTAGGTTTTTAGAGCATCTGGGGCTAAGATTGGGTATTTCTCACTTGTCCAATATATACATATACACACACGTACACATACACGTATGTATACATAAACTGTTCCTAATGCAAGAATCAAGACGAGTAATAGTTTAATACATTTAAAAGATAAGTAGAGTTAGTGACGGTGTCTACTTGTGCTCTTAGTACTTGGAAGGTAAGGATGGACATTGGCTCTCCCAGGCCAGCCTGGGCAACATAGTGAGGCTGTATCTCAAAAAGAACAAATAACTAGAGAGAGAGATTGTAAACCCGTGATCTAGCTTTTATGGCCTCCCTCATGAAGGGACTGAGTTCAACAATGGCAGACATGAAACGGCCTAAACCCTCTCACTACAAGATGTTCTGGACCTCCCCTGGCCCCAAGGGAGTGACTTCCTTGCTTTGCAGCCTGTCTGGTCTGGGCCCTGCCATCATTTGAAGAGTAAAGCACACTTTAAAAGGGATTAAAACACTCCAAGAATTCCTGTCTGAAATATTTCCTCCAGCAAACAAGAGATGCAGAGAGAAGTCCCTGGCAGTGCTCACGCTTCTTTTTCGGCACAGGCTTCACCATTTGCAACCAGGAAGCTATGCCACTGAAGCCAGAGCCAGTGGCTATGCCTGATTTTATGAGCACCATCAGACGGCAAACTCTTCCTTCATAACCATGCACCACAAAGCAAGGGCTTCCATGATTGTCCCCCTTCTGCCTGTTAATAAGGGAGTTAGGGAAAACATGAGCCTTAATGTTGGACTCAATTAGAGTTCCTATGATCCAGATAGAAACATATAGGGTTGAGCAGGCAGGGAGAGCATCCTGCAATACTGTAAACCCTTTGGCTTGATTGAGTGTCTTGTCAAACAAAACTGGCAGCCTCTCTCCCAGAGCTGCCTGAATCTATGCAGATATGATTTCTATCATGCCTTTATGATTCGGAGTCTGTAATGAGGGTGAACGCGTATAAATCACCTCCGGGTGGCAGTTAGGATGCCATACCCAAAGGAGAAAGACATTTCTGATTTCACATGCCTGGTTATTTCAGATATTATATAGCAGGTCTTCCCTGGACTGCAAAATCTTCAATTCTACTCAAGTCCTTTGGTGGGAAAAAAAAATTAGACTTTCATATCTTTTCTTTGACAAAAACCACTAGGGAGGTAAGAATTGTGTCCCTGAGATCAGGGCCCCATAGCTTTCTGGCTAGTCTGAAATCAAAGCTGGATTGAAAGAGGGTCTAGTCATAATTTGACTTAAGAAGCAGACACAGAGAGGGGCGTGAGGGGACCTCCTTGAGGTGAGTGTCTCAGAACTCAGGTGATATGAATTCACAAAGGCAGCTGTACTTCTTGTGACGGTTAAAGGGTTTATTTTCTTCCCAGAACCAGAAATCAAGGCCTAACTGTCTCAGTGTGACACCACGGGTTTGCAGCAGAAACATGGAAAACAAAGCTGAACTGCAAACCCTAAGCTGGAGCTTTACACATGGCTAAAAAGTGCATCAAGCCCTTGTGACATACTAAGTCCTAAGCATCTTTTCAGCAGTTCGAGGTTACCCTTGGCTACTAGTGAGTACGTGGTCACCCTGGGCTAATGAGATCCCGTCTCAAAAGACCAAGCAAACATTCAAAATCCATTGCAAGCAAAACCAACCATCCCAACATAAGACAAAAACAAAACAAAACAAAATACACAACCCGCTGCACAATTAAGGGAAAGGCAAGTTAATTAATGAACTCATGGTTATGGATTATGGGGGAGATGGCCAGGGTTCACAGCCAGGTGCACTGGTGCCTTCTCTGTTGTCTTGTCTCATCTGCTTTTGTTTGTTGTGTGATGTTAAGCTCAGATGGTCAGGGTAGGGATAGAATGGCTTGCTTAGTGACACAGCAAGTGACAGGCCCTCAGGAACCCATTTCTGTCACCAATAAAAGGTAGGTAGTTGATAGAACAATTCTTTGGTTGAGTTATGATGAGGATGATGATGATGATGAAGATGATGGTGATGGTGGTAGTGATGGTAGTAGTGGGGGCGGTGGTGGTTGTGTGTTTGTGTTTGTGTGTGTGTGTGTGTGTGTGTGTGTAATGACAGTTCAGGGATTCATGTTGACAGGAAATTCCTAGAAACACTGTGAAGTAGCATTTGTCTTCAAGACCCCAATTCTCTGATTTGGGGGTAACTTATTTCCTATCCAGTGTCTCCCCTTTCCACGCTCAAGGAATCTTGGATTTGGATGGCACAGATCCACGACACCAGCGTGCCAGCTCTGCACTGCCCTGTGTGCACAAAAACATTGCTCCTTATGGGCATCAGTATACCCATAGTTTGAGGACTGGGACTCCAGATGGTGCCCAACCTCTAATAGCAGTCAGGAGAGCTCTGCCCCAGGCATCAAGTGCTGGAGGACTCAGGCTGGACGTCTAGGCATCTGCCTAGCACAGCTCCTGCTAGGCCAATCACTGGATATGCCCCATGCTACAAAGAAAGATCTTCTGCTAGAAACATCCCACCAAGTTGCTGTGGACTGGAATCCAGACAAGCACAAGAGAATACCCTTCGCTTTGTGTAACTTACCCCTCGATAACAAGAGACCTGGTAGTGCAAAAGGCTTCCACCTCTCACCTATTACCCCAGCCACTAGGTGCCTTGCTCTGACAGTGAGGAGGGAGAGGTGAGGCCGCTGCCTTGATCGAAGGAGAAAAAAACGATATGATCAGGAGGAGGTTAGAACAGAAAAGGGGCAAAAAAGGCAGGAAAACCAGGACTAATTATGGCTGGGGACATAAAGGGGCTTGGAGAGAATGAATGTCCAAGCACAAACCCAGGAAGTTTACTGTGATACACATTATCCTCTTCCTTATCTGCAGGCAGCTCCGGCTAGATATCGGGTGTGACTGTGATTCGTCCCTTGTGACTGTCTTGGCCTGAGTGTCTGTGTACAGGCTTCCCTGGGGCTTTTTCCAGAAACCCAGATGCCTGGGGCAAAGATTCAGACCTTGGGAATTGGGCTGTGGAGAATTAATGGGAAGTTGCATGGCTCTCTATGGCTGGGTAGGAAAAAGCATTGTTCTGGAAAATCTTCAAGGTCACAGTACAAACCCTTTCTTGGTCTTTTATGGGTGGTAGGATCTTGGCTTACTTTACACCTGAACATGAGATGGTTATTTTCTTCCTAAACTACTTTCCAGGATTGTCAAAGGTAATCCTGTCTTCACTGAAGGATTAGGAATGCTTTGGAGTTTATACAGACATAACAAATTATCACTATGCCAGGTGGCAACCTCATTTTAGATTGTGAAGGGAAGCTGGGGTAGAGGTCAGCTGGGTTGCCCCTTTCTCCCAGCAAGGTTATTTGTCCTTAAGCAATTTGATTGTTGTCTACGCTGAAGCTGTCTATGAGTGAACATTCCACAGCCTCATTTGCTCCTCCAGCCACGATAGTGTTAGTCATTCTTTACATCAAACTTGCATGTGGGCTGTGGGAACAGTTGTCTTGACTTCTGATAGAGACTGAAAACAGTACAGGAAAATCCTTCATGCTCGCATGCCACTTTTGCTTTTAGAGGCCATGCAGAATGCATGCTGCTGAGCTACCTAATTTCCCTCAGGGCAGAGGTTCCTGCTCACACAGGTCCTTTTACCTCACTTTCTAGTCTTGCTGCCTTTCTTTCAGTCATCAATGTGTTCTCCGTGCATATTGGATGTTCCAGGTCCTTCTGCCATATTGGGTACCTTGCCTGCTGTGGGCAAGTGTGGTCCAGAAAGTTCTGGCGGGGCATCTGGGCTGCTGGTTGACCTGAGAAAGTCCTCTTGACAGTCTGAGGCCAGATTTAGCTTCTTTTTTTTCCCCTGGCAGCTAGAAGCTTGTGGCAGATGATATTTGCTGAGCAGTTTAGCTTTTCTAGCTTGATGCAGACAGACTCAGGAGCATGTCCCAGATAGAGGCTAAACTCAGAGTGTGCTGACATCTGCACAGAGAAGACACTTAATATGTGACTCTGCAATTGCTTAGATGGCAGTCTGAGGTCAGCAGAAAGAATGCTAGAGAAACAAAATTTTAGGATGCCAGCACTAGTCTTTGACAGGGGGTATGATGTGGGCAAGCTACTTGACATTCGGAGTCTCAATGTCCCGAGCTATAGAATGACGATAGTCTCTATTGCACTGGGTAGTCTTGGAGGACCAGAAATGATGTATAGGAAAATATAGAGGATCGTTTACTTTTCAAATTATATAAGTGATTATTATTTATTATTGTACCAATGCTATCACTCACTCTTTTAGGCATCTCTTTATCTTGGGCCTAGGAATTTGACTCAATGGTTCAAGTGGTTACCACACAACTGTGAGGATAAAAATTTGGTTTTCTAGCATCCATATAAGTGCTGGTAGACATGGCAGACCATCTGTAATTCCAATGTTTGGCAGAAATGGGATCCCAGGAATAACCTGGCTATCTAGACTCTATAACAGGGCTCTGCGCTCATCTGAGAGACTCTACCTCAGTGAATAAGGAGAACATTCTTGAAGGACTCCTTAGGCCTCTAGGGACACACATAGACATTTACCGATATGTAGACCCATATTCATTACGTACACCACATACAAACAACAAATGAATGATATTTTTCTATTTTCTTGGGCACTCAAGGATAGAAGCACAAATTCTTATATTCAAAGGAAGTCATGGTTTTGCAAGATTTTTTTTCAGCCACCAAACCCATCTCCAGACAGAACCCTTTCTTTTCCACAGCAGGGGCTCTGGTGTTTGCATTCCTTGTCTGGGTTGGCTGGGATGTCCATGTCTGCAGGTGATAAACAATAATTTATCAATTATCATTTTAACCACCATGGCATGCTGGTTGCGATGCCTTGCGAATTCTCCAACTCTACAAAGAATGAACTTGACTCTTAACCTGATTTATTTCTTTAGCAGGTCTAAGTTGTGCCCTGAGTTTTTTAAAACTTGAGTGCTACATCCTAATGCCTGCGCTAGCTTTCACTTAGGATAGATAGTTGTACCTCAGGGTGAATTGTCAAAGAGGCCCAGAATCTCTTCCATGATTACAAAGCATCATCTCGGGAAAGACGGGCTATTCACACAAGACAGTAACCACACAGCAGATGTGTAATCTCCAGAGTGTACTATGGAGACAACAGAGGGAACAATTCTTATCAGCTGTAGTGTTTGAAGAAGGTGTCTGCAGAAGGATGTGTTTGCCTTGGCCCTTAGCAGACTGGAGGATGCAGGTCAGGATCTCCATTATGTAACTCCTGAGAGTGTCACTCAAATCACAGTCTGTGTGACCAGTTCTATCCAGAGCTAATGGCTGCTCAGTACATGCAGCTGGTTTTTCATCCTGCCTTAAGAGGATAGAAGTGCTTTTGTGTCTCTGTTACGGATTTTTAACAGCAAGTTTTCCAACTGCTCATTTGTCCTATCATGGAAATGGAATAGAACGACTCATAAGAGGAACCAAATAAAAACTCAAGTTGTATCACCTACTTAGGCAACAGCTTGGTGTGTGCAGATAGACCATCTTCCTTTGGAACGTAATTGTTTAAAATCCTCATATCTCTGATTAAAGGAAGGGCAGGTTCTTCCACTGTCCTTGGGATCATTTCAAACCCTTGGTGCTTACTTAGGCAAAGGGCAGTAGTGCTTTCGGATACTTACCAAGGAGAGGGTGGAGATGTGGTCAGCTTTCTGTGCCTTTTCTTCCCACTGGCCCACAGTGCAGCTGAGAAAGTATATGTCCGTAGTCTTCCTGGAAGGGGCTTCGTCTTGAGTCCTGCCAGGTTTACCAGGGATCTCGTGCTCTTTGGCTTGTTCTCGTTTTTGCTCATCTGTCTTCTTCTGGGGATGAAGTCAGCGGCAGCATTTGTGGAGGCCTGGCTTCACACCCACTTTTTCAGCAGCTTAGAGTTTGGATCCCCTTTTCTCTCCCTCTCCCCCCTTTCTTGGGGGGGGTGTGAGGGGGGCTGTGGCTGGCTTTTAAATTTTTTTCTCAAAACCCTAAGGCACAGAAGGCTTTATCACACCCCTATCTGAGAGAAATTAGTGCTTTCACAACATCTTTTTCTTGTTTACTTTTAAAAAATCGTTTATATATTTTTAACTTATGTGTGTGTGCATGCTGTGTGTGTGTGTGTGTGTGTGTGTGTGTGTGTGTGTATCTGTCTGTCTGTGTCTGGAGGGCAAAAGAAGATGTCAAATTCCTTGGAGCTGGAATTACAGGGACTTGTGAGTTATTCAGTGTGGGCGCTGGGATCCAAACTCTGATCCGAAACCAGCCATCACTCATAAGGACTGAGTCATCCCTCCATGCCTGCTTCCTCCTTGTAAAAAGAGCATTCTCTTCAGTGGCTTGTACTATAATGTAAGTCCCCTTCCTGAACTACTATAAGGAGTAAGTTCTCCTACTGAAGGGTAGAGCACAGCCCCAGCTCAGCCCCGGGTAGGTACTCCCTGGATGGGTTACCTCTCCACAGAAACTGTTGGTAGACAGATGACACAGTGGGAAGATGATGAGCTACAGAACTGTCCAACCTGATGCCTGTAGGCTTCTGTTCCAGCATAGCCAGAATGTAGTTCAACAACTTTGTAGAACCCAGTATCATTTTATGGTGTTGAAAGGATGGACACTCTTGCCAGAGGAGGAGAAGTTTTGTGGGTTGAATTTGCCCATGTCGGGAGTTTATTTAAACCTTGCTGATGTTCATTTTTTTGTTCTTCTGTAATCCCCCTGCCCTGGAATACTAAGATTTTTACAATTTAACTCCCCTAAAAGGTAGTTAGTTACACAGGTTAGGTAAGATGACATACCTACAGAACCTCACTAAGAAGTGTTCCCAGAATCATGGTAGTCCTTAATAAATTACATCTGGACGCAGAAGTAAGTGACGAGGAACAAAAGACAGAGGGGAGCACATGGAACAGAGGGCTGAAATGGAGGAAACAGACTCAGGTCAGCTACCTGCTTTCCTTAACAACAGAAGGAACTGCAGCCTGGGACTTCCCTGCTTGCAGACATCACTGTGGGCCGCCTCTCACTTTTGTACTGGGAACCTTTACTCCCCTAGTTTCTCAATGCAGGAGCGTCCTTTGACACCCTGTCAGTGAGAGCTGAGTTTTTCTCTGCCTCCCAGCACATCCCTCTCACTCTCCCTGGCAGACCTGCTCTGGGGCCCTCACTCAGCTCCCACTTAGTCTCTCACATCTTGCAGACATGTGCCATCAAGGTATTAGTGACCCTGGGATGCCTTCCATTAACCCCATTCTGACAGTGCTCATTCAAGGGGATGAGGGACCCAGGGCACACAAGTGAGGTGTCCTGCAGGATCCAGGATGCACTTTAATGAAACTTGACATCTTTCATATGGGACTGTTCTTGACAAAAGGGTAGTGTGATGTAACTCTTAACCTCCTCAGTGAAAGACAAAAGAACGCTTTGTTTCTCTAGGGGTTTTCAAGATGGCACTGTCCATACACCCTGTATCTGTTTGGGGAATGTTGTTATTATTTGGTGCCTCAGTTTTTTTTTTTTTATCTGAGCAGTGAGGCAGTTAGCTAAACCTCAGGACAATTAGAATGTAGCTCTTGAATGTGTGAGCAGGACAGTGTGGGCTGCCTCTGACCTGTACTTGCACATCGTTATTGGCTCTGATGTCTACCCATTGTTGTTTGTGTGAGCAAATCCACTCTCTTCTGAGTAGGGCTCCTCGTCTGTGAAATGGCAGTTATAATGGCAGCTGTGATAGCATGATGCTAAGCCTGGAACTCAGGGATTATACACAGTGAAAGGCCCAGGAGAGATTGCTGTATCCAGTGTTATTATTTGAATAGATCTTTTAATTTCCCCAGGTTTTTGCATAACTCTTATCTGGAGCTTCAAGCCTCGAAGAGACTCTTCCTGGAAGTCAATGCCATCTAATAGCTGAAAAAAAGGGGGGGTTGCATCAGATCTGCAGGCTGAGTGTTTCGCCCCTTCCTGGTCTCAGGAGGTCTGCTTAAAAACAAGTCAAGGGAGCTTCTCAGCTCCAGGTGTAGTCCATGGTCAACACAGAGGAGATTTTGCTCCACCTCAATGTGACCAGATCCCATGATAAAGACTTGTGTTGACATCTTACTTTTCTTCAAAGTCTTGCTCAAGTTTTTAAGTCTATAAAGGGAACTATGTTCCAAATCCATCCTCTTATCTTTGAATTTTGGACATATGGATCATTTAACTAATACTTGGTAGTATCATATTGTAACTGAACTGTGATTGGCTGTGAACCTGTAATGAGCCATGTGTGTTCTTATATCCAACCAGATCAGAGTCATTGTACACCACAATTTGACATGGATTCACAATATTAACAACAGCGTCAGTGATTCTAATCTCACTTAAACGTTCTAGGAGGTAGATGCTACTATACAGTCCTTTCTTTCATCACAAGAACACCAAGTCTGGGAGGACAGAAGTAACTTATCTGAGGCTAGAGAGCTAAAAGGTGGATCTGTGAGTTCTTAGTGTTCTCCTTCCCTTATCCCATTATATTAGAGTTTGACTCTCTGGTTGATAATTTTATACTCTCAGAGGTTCTCCCATGGCAGGTCTATGTAGTAAGAGAGGCGAGAACAGGAGAACTCTGGCAATCTGCAAGCTGAGTTGGGAGAGCCTGGCGAAGGTTCATTACCTCTGTTGAAGAAATGTCCAAGTTTGCTAAGCATGTCTATTTAGCGTTGTCCTGTGGACCAGCCATACACTAGGGTTGACAGGATGGAGAACATTTAAGGAGTGCCTTCTTCCCTTGTAGTTAACCCCTCCCAGGCTGTTTTGGCGTAGTCCCTTATATGCAGTTGTCAAGAACAACTCTCCTGTGAATACTCCTTGCCTGTTGCTTATGCCAAGGGAGTGGATATTACCAGGGATCCGCTAGGACTTGGAATTTTATAGGCTGCCTCTGGAATTGGGAGCATCACTAGACGTACATGCCACTG
Organism: Mus pahari; assembly: GCF_900095145.1. Lineage (NCBI taxonomy): Eukaryota > Metazoa > Chordata > Mammalia > Rodentia > Muridae > Mus > Mus pahari. Next base: position 14,046,791 of record NC_034603.1, on the reverse strand, counting down.
GGAACCACAGTGGACTCGAACTACGGACCCATCTATAACTGGGATGGGGAGCCTATGGTTGTACAAAACTATCTGTGGGTCATGGGATTGCTGCTGTGTGTCTCTAACCCCCAATTTCTGGTTCACATTCAAGAAAGAAACTCATGCCTTCTGATCCAGGCACACACTGCAAAGTATCATGGCTGGAAGAGATTACTAAGCAAACATAGAATGCTGTCTTATTGACTCTCTCATTCTGTGTCCACAGCGATGGTGAACACCATGAATTGATGGTAGTGTTTCCCCTGGAAAGAGCCTCAGGCTCTTCTAATGCACTGTGAGCAGCCATGGAGTTGGTAGAACCTTCTGCTATGAGCTGGACTCTTTTTTTTTTTTTTTTATGGTTGACTCTCACGTACTTGCACTGTGATAATGGAGGTCAGAGGTATCCTGCATGGTCAACAGGAGAGCGTTTTTCTCTGTTGGGTATAATTAGGAAGGTGTTAGAGGGACCAGAGATGATAGGGTACCAAGCTGGAGTCTCCTCTTGATGCCACAAGGACAGGAGTGATCTTAGGTTAGGCATGACCTCCTGTGACCTTAGTTTACCTCTCCTGAAATGAAAAGCTAGAGAGGACTGAGAGATGACATGGCTTGCTTTCAGATGTGTGGCCCTGGGACATTTTTCTGCAATGTTGAGATATTTACGTTACTTATGTCCCAATTCTTTGAGGGCAGACATGGGACGGTCACATTGCCACCCTACATACCCATTTTCCTTGTAGACATTGGTGGCTCTTCACAGCTCTCTACCTGAACCTATATGGATTTGACTACGGACTCCTCAGTATACCGTATGGCAAAGATTACAGGCAGCTACTGACAACCTATTGGGGTTTGTAGTTAAAAAGAAAATGACAGAGTACAAATGATATGTAGAGGCAGTACCTTTGTGGAGGTGATTGAAAGTCGGGTCTTCACAGAAGGACGAAAGAAGAAACAACAGAAAAAGAAATGAGGAGCGAAGATGACCTCGTCTTCAGGAAGTTCAGTTTTATTTTGCCTCGGAAAATGCCACCCAGGCTTCCTAGCTTCAGGCAAAGTCTGCCAGCTCAATTGGAACTTTGCTGAGTTTTCTAGGAATGAAGACCATAGTGGAGGAATTCACAAGTGAGGCTCAGGAAAAACAGAGAGTTGACAATGGACCGAAATATCAAACAAGGCCAGAGGGCTACATTGCTATTTCAGACCAGTCGGAGTTTGAGTGGCCTGAATCTGTGGAGACTTGCTTCCAGGCCTTCAGCTACAGGTTTGGCATTTCATCTGCTAGATGGCGCTGTACTCTAAGGAAAGGCACAGTCCTGCTTGACTTGGAGACTGGGGAAGGCGGAGCAACTGGGCAAGGATCGAGCCTTCGCCCTGCAGCACCAGCTCCTTCTGCCAGGGTGCCTCTTACTCTCTTTTCTATTTTATTTTGTAGTGCGTGTGGTAACGTTGTATGCTAAATCTGATAAGTTACAAGGCCTTTTTATCCTGGACAAAAGTGAGACAGAATGAGAAATACATACACAAGACACACACACACACACACACACACACACACAGAGAGAGAGAGAGAGAGAGAGAGAGAGAGAGAGAGAGACAGAGACAGAGACAG
>NC_034603.1:14023260-14045095 GCF_900095145.1 Mus pahari | reverse complement strand
AGAGACAGACAGAGACAGACAGAGAGACAGACAGAGAGACAGAGAGAGACAGAGAAGAGAAAGGGGTAGAGGTGGAAGCATTTAGGTCCCCCTGAAACCTCAACTGGCCTGTGGCCTTAACTTGACCAAAGTCCCTGGAAGATAGAAACAGTTCTTTCTGCATCTTGCCTCCTGAGTTGGATGCCTGAGGCTCCAGGTGGCTTTACACTGAAGCCCTCTAGCTGAGCTCTATCCAAGGCCAAGCTACCCATAGGCACCAAGATCCAGTTTTCTGTGCAATTTTGATGCTAGGCTGCCAGGCAGGCTCCTGGTGTGCACGTGCAGCCAGGGATAGAGTTAGCAACCACCTTTATGGTATCAGCAGCCAGAAGGAGCGAAAACAATGACAGAGAGGGAGTGTGTGAACCAAGATGGGACACAATGGCAGCGAGAGGAGAGAGAGGGGTAAGGGAGGAGAGGACCAAGAACGGGAGTGAAGGGAGTGGGAAAGGAAGGAGCAGACAAGGAGGACCAGGCATCCGGAAAGAAAGGGCAGTGGAGAGATGAGGACACACTGGTGCTGGATGGGAAGGCTGTGGGGGGCAGGAAGAGGTGGGAAGTGGAGTGAAGCTTTTCCAGTAAACATGAAAGCCGAGACACAGACCCAGCAGAGGAGGATGGCTCTGCTGGGCAAACAAGAAAACAGAGAGCGAGAAACGGCTGGGAAAGGCAGAAAAACCCCTGACAAGGTTCTTCAAAGGAGCTCAGCTACGGCAGCGAGGATGTTGCAGAAGAAGAGGAGACGAGCAAGGAGACATTGAAGCAGAAGGTTCTGGAAGCAAGCTAGGGAGGGTGAGAGAGCAGAGCTGAATTCAGAAAGGGAGAAAAAAAAAAAGCGAGCAGAAACAATATGTTAAAAGCCTTCATGGGGAGGGCAAAGGCATAGGGAAAGAACTGTTTATAGACTGTTTACATTAGAGCCTTAAAAACCGGAATGTGTGTCTTGGAGTATAGCCATTGTCTAGGAAACACAGCATGGCTTTTAAGCAAATGGTGGAGTCATCGGGGCCACACGGAACAGATCACACTGGCCTGCTTTGTGGGCTTGCCCAAAGCTGCCTTCTTGTTGGCGGCCAGCCGGGATGGAGGCTACCTGCTGGCCTGCTGTCTGACAGAGGGCTATCCCTGCTCAGTACATGGTGCTTTGAGTCCAGACACATCAGTTCCTCTTGCAGGCTAAGCATCGCATCGGGATGTGGCCCGTTGGAAGCTGCTTCGAGGCAGATGTAGGGTAGAGTAGGAGGAGAGACATGGTCAAAGGCATCCTGGGTGGAGGTGAAGGGACAGGTCCTTGGAGTCTGGTGGGCCAGAGTTCAGTTCTGAGTTTTTTTTTTTTTGTTGTTGTTGTTGGTTTTTTTTGTGGTTGTTGTTGTTTTTTTGTTTGTTTCTTTTTATCATGCTGCCATGTAAACTAGAACATGTTAGTTTGCCGCTTTGACCCTTTGGCAAGTGATCTATAAACTTTGCATTGTTGTGGGCCAGCTCAGTCAGTCAAATGCTTGGTACCTAAGCGCAAGGTTACAACGTTCAATTCCCTGTGGTTCAGCACAGGGAGGTAGAGACTGGCAGATTGCTGGGAATCACTGGTTAGCCAGCCCAGAGATCTTATCCCCAAACCCAAGGTGGGTGGCTCCTGAGAAACATCCCCTGAGGATGACTTCTGGCCTACACATTCTCTGTCCCCGACGTGTGCCCCCTTCCCCACATACACACATGAACAGCACCCCACCTGCACTCATCATTGATCTTCACCACATCATCTGTGGTGATGCTGAGAGGCTCAACGAGGTGACGCATGTGTCTAACAGGGCTAACAGGGCGACGGTTCCTATTCATGCCCACTCAGTGTTGGCTGGCCTGCTACGTATGATAATGAGGACCAGACAAGAGTTTGTGTGTTCTGGGGGATCTGTCCATGAGTAAAGAGGAAAGGACTTAGATGTGAAGATGTTTGAGCGAGGGAAGGATTTGTACATAGTATTCTGTGAGGATAATGAATTACATGGAGGCCTGTGGGTTGTTTGGGAGAGTGTGTATTTGTGGGTGACTATGAGAAAAGAGGCAAGGACAGGGGAGTAGAGTCACTATAAAAAAATATCAAGGGTATTATGAAAGACATCTGAGTGCTTGGTGATTGGATGGCTAGATAGGGAGAGCAGGGCATTTCAAGCATGACTCTGAGGGTTTGAGGCCAGGGGCAGGAATCAGAGCCAACACATTGTATATCTTTAAACGTATTGAAAAAGCCGAAACCAAATAAAAATATGGAACAGAAACATATAATCTGCGGCATCTAAAATGTTTATGATTCCCCCCACCCCTTATACAAAGAGTTGTCATGCCCTGGCATGGCCTAAGGACCTCAGGGAGACTGTGTTCTAAAGATAAGGCTGTGAGGGAGATCCTAAGTAGATAGAATACAGAACCTCACAGGAAGTCGCAGTGAGGATTAAACCCAGGGCCAGGTTGGGATTGCTGGATGATGCGTCAGTTGTGAGCCACACATTCATTTCAGAAATACCTATTTGAATGTGAGCTTAGGGCACAAATAGATCTCATTGGAATCCTAGCTACCTCACCAAATGACCAGGCTCTGGGTCTCAGCTTTCTCATTTGTGAAACTGGGACGATAACACTTTAAAGATTAAATACAGAGGTGCAGGGGACGTATTTGAACAGTGTCTGGCAAACACAGTTACAGCCTTTCTTATTATTAAACATGGAAAATTCTATCAGGAAGCAATGGTTTGTTTGTGCGGGGAACATCTCTTGGCCTCGCCATCATTAGTAGTGTATCAGTCCTGAAGTTGTTAGAACTCTGGTGTCTGATCTTGGGACCAAACTTCTCTCACTGTAAGCTTGGTTAAGATTTGTTTTAAATGAACAATGACAACAACAACAACAACAACAACAACAACAACAATAACAACATCAAAGCTTCCCTCCCACCCAACCCAACCCAACCCAAACCGAACCAAACCAAAATAGATAACTCACACACAAAACCAATTTCTTTATTTTTCTTCAGTTTCCCCCCCCCCCAATGTGGTCACAAACACATTTACTTCTCTTGAGCATTTGTTGCAGCTGGGTTTCCTCTCTCTTCTTTAAGAATCTCAAAAGTATGAAGACTGCTTCCATTTTTCTCCTTCCCTATTCCCAGAGATTTCTGAGTCTCAAGTGTCAAGTTTCCTCTGCCTGGCCTCCTTAGGCTGTTTCCCAACAACATCATCAAATCAGATCTCTCCTGCAGCGTAGGCAGAGGTTGGTCCACCTCAGAAGCATTTGTCCGTAGATTCTGCCAGCTTCAGTTCTGTCTTCCCACGAAGACCCTCTGAGAGCATGGAGCAGATCCCAGAATTTCTAATCCTCTCTGCAGCAAGGCCGGCCTCCTTCCTCCCACACTCCAGAGACACGGGAAAGGGGGAAAGCCGAAAGGTGGTCCTCACAGAAGCCTGGCCCTGGCCCTAGAGCCCTGTCTGTTCCTGTGACACTCCACACCCCTGCTGGTTACTTACTGCCTCCCTGAGAGGCCATCGAGGGGAGAGAGATTAGGGTCATCAAGATAAGGCTTGAAATATTCAAACTGGAAACAAAAAAAGGGCTGTTTTTCCAATAGTAAGCAATCAGGGAACAGGAGGATATAATTTGCAGATTAGGGAAGTGAACAAAGAACAGAAAATTAACTTTATAGCAACGAGGAGCAGAGTCTGTTTGAAGAAATAAACCTCTGCAGAGCATTGTTGATAAAATCGTACTGTTGATTTAAATGAGGAAATATGAGCAAATCAGCTGGGGTTTGGGCGATCCTCACAGAAGCCTTCTGTGGAAGTTGAGGGTGAAACTTCAGGCAAACCTGGAAAGCAGGTTTTCTGCATTCCAGAAATGTCATTCCTGAGCGGAGAAAGGGTGAGCACGTGTGCATATATGGTAAGTGTGTGTGTGTGTGTGTGTGTGTGTGTGTGTGTGTGCATGCAAGTGTGTATGTGTGTCTATGTAGATATGCATATGCATGCATGTATCTATGTATATGTGTGTGCACGTGTATGTGTGTATGTGTGTGCACATCATATGTGTGTATGTATGTGCACATGCATATGTGTGTGTGTGTGTGTGTGTGTGTACACCAAGGGTATACAGAAGAGGGATGTATCTTACTGGGATGTTTAAATCATTTTCATCTGGGGTTGTCTTTATTTAGAAACTGGCATTTACTACTACGAACTTGGAAGTGCCAGCCGCCATTCCTGAAAGGACCAGCACTGACTTGTCTTCTGGAGCCAACAAGTCTCAAGAGAAGCTGTGGCTCTCCAGGTGGCTAGAACAGGGCTTCTTCCCACTATATAGCAGCGGGTTGACCACGTTAGGACAGGAGGCCTGTCTGCTAATGGGGATGAAGAAATCCATGTCTCTGCTGGAAGAAGCCCCAAGTTTCTCAATGTTAAGTCTTCCTGGTCCCTCATTAACTGTCATGAAGTGTTTGTTAAGAGCTTTGATTTCTCATGGCTGGAGATGCAGAGAGCATCCCTGAATGTCAGGCTGGTGTGCCTCCAGCCTCTGTATCCCTTTCTCCTCCTCCTGTCGTGTTCTGGGACCTTGGAAACTTCAGTATGGGAACCCCTTCCTTCCTGCCTTTTGGTGCATTCAGATGATGGGAGGCACTGTGGGATAGTGAGCTTGAGGAGGGTGTGTGGTCCCCTCCTCCCCTGCCAGGTTGTAGGTGGGCTGGTGGCTTTCTCTACTAAAGGGAAGAGTTTCTCTATACCACAGCCACAGCTCACTAAGGCTCTCTCTGGACTCAGGGATCTAGCTTTGCCCTTTTAGGTATCAGAGCTTTGTCGCTCCCAGACACTAGAGCTTTTGGAAGTCCCCTTCCATCCTCTGTCTAGGATTCTGAATGGAGATAAAGGATGAGAATGCTTTACCCCACACTAAAGAGCCTGTCACAAGTTGACAATGGGCTCTTGGATGGACTGGTTATCATGAATGGATTCAGTTTCTTCATCCATGAAATGGGATGATAATGAGGTGACTTTTCACTGACATGTGCTGTGAGTTCTGCCTTGTGGTAGGTACAATGTGCTGGCATTTAGGAGAAAAATCAACGTCGGTTGAACTCCCAGTTCCGATGCTTATGGTCTGTGTGGTCTTGGCCAATCATTTCTTTTCAAACATGGTTTTTTAAAATGTGAACAATTTTTTTTTTTTTAAATGTGTCTGGTGGTTTTGACTCCATGCATATTTTTCTTGTGTACATGGTGCTTGAGGAGGCCAGAAGAGGGCGGTAGTGAGCTGCTCTGTGGGTGCTGGGAGTCAAACCCAGGTCATCTGGAAGATCATCCAGTGCTCTAAACTGCTAAGCCATCTCTCCTGCCCTTGGCCAGTGCTCCTTATCTCTCTGGATCTTGGCTTGTATCATCAGTAAAAAAGGGATGGCAACCCAGCTAAATGCACGGCCATATGTGATGGCTGCCTTAACATCCCTCCTGATATAGGAGACCACTCCCTGCTTTCCTACAGGGGAGAGCCCCGTGCACATTTATTTTTTAAACCTCTAACATTGTTCCACCGACAGTTGAGCTCAAACTTTCCAATCTGTCTACTTCTTGTACACCTGTTCCTGAAGCTTTTCTTCAGAATGATGTGGGCCAGTGACTACTGAAGAGAGGACCCAGAGACCGCCCATGTCATTTCATTGGCATGGTGATCTGAGCTGTTTCTTTTAGTTTGGGAGTGCTCAGAAATAGTTGACACATATCAAGGACTTTACTCTTCATTCTTTGTACAGATGCCACCTGTACAGCTCAGGGATAGGACCTTATATTTTTCTTGGCACCTATTACGTACCTAGATTTTAGATTCTAAAGGTCTTTTATCCAACTGCCCCTGTCTGCCACCAAACTTGCCATTAGTAATTCTGGTCATAAATCTTTGTAAAATGTATAAAGCATATAGCATATTTATTCTTAAAATGTTTGCATAAGGTTTCAAACTTTCAATGTGTGGCCTGCTTAAGTGTCCTGGCGTGAGTGAAGCTGGCGTTTTGAAAGATTTATCACAGCTATTCTCATGTTCTGAGTCCTCCGTTTTCATTTTAGCATCTGAGCATCCAAGCACCAAATGTGTACATGTTAACAGCTGACCAGTGACTTCTTTGCAGTGACTTTGCCATTGCCCAAGTGGGAAATCATCATTATATTCTCATTGAATATAAACAGGCCACGTCTGTCAGTTTGCTGATGCTTTCAAGCATAGTATCATCGGTTTATTCTTTAAATCATCTACTGTCTACCCACCCATCCATCTACCCATCTATCCATCCATCCATCCATCCACCCATCCATCCATCCACCTATTTATACATTCACCTATCCACTCAGCTACCAGTTCATCTACCTATCTACCCACCCATTCACTCCACTCACCCACCCACCCACCCACCCACCCATCTATCTACCCACCAACCCAACCATCAACTCTTTCATCTATCCATCCACCCATCTATCCATTCACCTGTTCATACACACCTACCCACTCAGCTACCAATTCAGCTACCCATCTACCCCACTCACCCAATCACTTATCCACTACCCATCTAAAAAGCATCACAGAATACTTTCTTTAAAAATGTACAAGGGTTGGCATTTGTGTTCTCTTAGTGTCTATCCACTCACTGATAAGTGGATATTAGCCCAGAAACTTAGAATACCCAAGATGCAATTTACAAAACACAGGAAAATCAAGAAGAAGGAAGACCAACGTGTGGATACTTCATTCCTCCTTAGAATAGGGAGCAAAGTACCCATGAAAGGAGTTATAGAGACAAAGTTTGGAGCTAAGACAAAAGGATGGACCATCCAGAGACTGCCCCACCAGGGATCCATCCCACAATCAGCCATCAAACCCAGACACTATTGCATATGCCAGCAAGATTTTGCTGAAAGGACCCTGATATAGCTGTCTCATGTGAGGCTATGTCAGTGCCTGGCAAATACAGAAGTGGATGCTCACAGTCATCTACTGGATGGAACACAGGGTCCCCAATGGAGGAGCTAGAGAAAGTACCCAAGGAGTTGAAGGGGTCTACAATCCTATATGTGGAACAACAATATGAACTAACCAGTACCCCCAGAGCTCGAGTCTCTAGCTGCATATGTAGCAGAAGATGGCCTAGTCAGCCATTATTGGGAAGAGAGGCCCCTTGGTCTTGCAAACTTTATATGCCCCAGTACAGGGGAACGCTAGGGCCAAGAAGTGGGAGTGGGTGGGTAGGGGAGTGGAGAGAGGATGGTATAGGGGATTTTCGGGATAGCATTTGAAATGTAAATGAAAAATGTATCTGATAAAAAATTGAAAAAAATGTACAAGGGATCAGTTATAGCTCCAGACTTAATATAAAACAAATTGGCAGATGACCCTAAAAAAATGCTCTTACAAGTGAGATACACCGAGTGTCTAATAGTGGTTTTGGACAATCTTGAAATGCACATAAAGGAAAATGGGGCTGACTAGGAAAGCCTTACTTTAGAGTGTGGGGATAGAGCTGTATCTTAAAGGATAACTAAAGTAGAACTGAGGCAAAGGAAAGGGGAAAATTGAGTAGAGGAGCCGTGAAGAGGGAAATAAGGAAAAGAAAGACAGAAAATTGAAGTCCCAAAGTAGAGCTGCTAGGTGGAGTGTAGTATCTGAGAAAGCAGGGAATGGAGAAGGTGGGAAGGCTAGTTGGTGCCAGACCCTGGAAAAGAAGGAAAGAGCATGGTCAAGTCAGTTAATTCAATGTGGAGCAGGGAGGGCTCCTGAGGCCCTGTTCTCAGCTGAGGGGCAGCTGGCTGGCTGATGATACATTCAGGGGGAGGGAGAGTCAATTTTCTTTGGGGTCGTGGCCATGGGTAGGCTGCTCACATATGTGGGCAGAACTAGTTAGAGAGAGAGAGAGAGAGAGAGAGAGAGAGAGAGAGAGAGAGAGAGAGAGAGAGAGAGAGAGAGAGAGAGAGACTGACTATAATTTTGAAGAAGTTGTGTTGAGGGAAGGCCAAGGGGAGTTGCAGGGAAGGAGTGGTGGATAGATTTGATCAAGATACATTGGATACATGTATGACATTTTCAAAGAATATAAGAAATACAAACAGAAGAACCTGAACTATAAAACTGGGGAACATAAAACAGTAAGCTTCCCCTCCTGGGACTGGTGACTTGAAGATTGTCCCCGGCAGGGAGAGTCATCAGTGAGGAAAGGGCATCACGGTGTAGGGTGTGGAGTGGCTGCCTTTTCTCTTAACCAAGTCACAGACCTCCCAGTGAGGCTTCCGTGGGTTCTGCTGTGTGTTTAATCAAGGAACCATGGACAGGCGCTAGTTATGACATCCCAGTTCTTTCAAAAAGGGAAGGAAACGTAGGCCTTTGCTTAGGGGACTACATCTTAGTTGTGTCTGAACAGTAAGTTCATGTGCAAAGCAAGTGAATTATCACCGTAAGTCAAGCTTTTAACACACATCACTGAAATTAGACATCTAGAAAAACAAAACCAGTGTGCAGCTTGTTGAATTGGTAGATGGTAAATAACATTACGGTCACTCCACAAATGAAGAAGTGGAACAACTGCCTACACATGTAACTCTCTGTCTGTCCCATCTGTAACAAGTCCCCTTCTCTGAAAATGACTACTTTTTAATGACCCACGTCTTACGCTGGCCTATGGCTTTATCACCTGTGGGCATCACCTCATCCTCTAGTCTTGCTCATGTGTATGATTTTTAAACATTATAAAGCTTTTAGATCCTTTTAAGTCTATGGCTTCCCCTTCTTCATCACCTTTTTTTTTTTTAAAATTACATGTATGTATTTACTTTATGTGTGCAGAGCTCAGAGGACAACTTCTAACTTTTCACCATGTATGTCCTTGGGATAGATGACTACAGGTGCTCAGGCTTGGTGGCAGTGCTTTTACCCTTGAATCATATGTCTGGGCTGGTTACTTTTTGATGTTAACTTGATGTAGGCAAGGGTCACCTGGAAAGAGATTGAGAAATGCCTCCATATGACTGTTCTGTAGACAAGTCCGTGAGGCATTTTCTTGATTAATGATTGATGAGAAAGGGTTCACTCCACTGTGGGTTGTACTATCTACATGCAAGTGGTCCTGGGTTGTATGAAACCTAACTGGAGCAAGCCACTGAGAGCAAGTCAGTAGGCAGCATTCTTCCATGGCCTCTGGTGAGTTCAACGGTGGGTACACAACAAAAACCAGTGACTATCCATCTCCTGGGCATCCATCAGTAGCCAGTAGTTCAGCTGGGAGATGCAGGTCCCCATAAGCCCTTTCCCATTAATGATTGAGTATGGGGCTGGAGAGATGGCACAGTGGTAAAGAGCACTGACTGCTCTTCCAGATGTTCTGATTTCAATTCCCAGCAGCCAATATGGTGGCTCACAACCATCTGTAATGGGATTTGATGCATTCTTCTGGCATGTCTGAAGACAGCTACAATGTACTCATATAAAATCAATCAATCAATCAATCAATCTTAAACAAAATGATTGAGTATGGATAGGCTCAGTCTTGTACAGGTTCAGTATAGACAGCTGCAGTGGAGGTTGTCTCACAACTACACTATTGATGCACTTTTTATAAAGATGTTCTTTCATCTACTATGTCATCCATTCCCATGTAGTTCAAATAGCTAAGTAGGATAAATTTTTATTTCCCTAGTTTCAAAGTAGCAAACACACATTTTTCAGGTTGGAATGTGTCTGCTTAGTGTTTGGTGCTGTCACGTGATTTCTTGGTATAGTTTAGTCTATTGGAAAGCTCGCATCTTAGGCCAATGGAAACCTCAAGGTCCTTCCCAATGTATTTTCGGTGTAATCTTAGTAGCTTTGGGGGAGATTCTTTTAATTTCATATCAGTGTGTTCAAAGCCCATTGTAGACACTTTCTACTTCAGACCTGGTGCCAGGTATTTACAAAAGAAACCCTGGGTTCACTCAAGAAGAAAGGCCCTTTGAAGACTAAATTTGATGGAAAGTGGTTATTCACTGCCATTGGCCTGACCTGTGTTTCCAGGTCATTTTTTAAAAAAAGATCCAGAATTTACAAGCTTACAATGGGTTTGCACTGACATTGAGAGTCATGTATACAGGGGGTTTCTTGGTACCTAGGGAGGAGTTATTACTTTGGGAGGTTTGTTCTTTCATTGAGAACCTGTCTTTCCTGACAGGGAGATGATGGAGTGCTCCTTATCAACATGGGTTCTCTATACCGTACAAACATATCAGAGAAATCACTCTAGGAAGCACCATAAACGTGACCATTACTAAAAACTGGTTTATATTTCGCATATGCTGGTCATCTAATTTTTATAGCTGCAGTGTACTTACCTTTGAAACAACACAGTGCTTTCAGACTAGACACTTTCTTTCAGTCTTCAGCCACTGAATTTTAAGTACCTCTGTATTTATTGTAAGTGTGGCATATGTGTATGCCTACTAAAGCCCAAATGTGGAGGTCAAAGGACAGCCTTTGATAGTAGTCTTCACCTCCTGCCTTGTTTGAGAGTTTCCAGTCTCCACCTCCCATTTTGCTGTAGGAATGTGTTGGGTTTAGATGTGTGCACTACTACGTCCAGCTTTTACATGGGTTCTGGGAATCTGAATACAGGTCGTCAGGCTTGTGTGGCGAGCACTTTGCCCACTGAGTCTCTACCTCCAGCCCCACCCAAACCAAGTGCCTAAGTTTCATAAGCAATTCCTGCCTGAAACTTTTTAGTGTATTCCTGGGGAAGAGTTTTTCACGAAAGCAATGTTCTCGAGGTCTTTGGCTGGCATTAATGGTTTATAATTTCCATTCTCTGAATAGCTTGCATATGCGATTCTAACTTCTTCTGGCATCAAGTCTTACTGTCAAAAATCATTCAGGGCAATCTAATTCAATTCCTTTCATAAGTTATATGGTTCTTTCACTCAGCATTCCAAATTGTTTTCCTTTCTCTTTTAAGTACATTTCTCAAGATTAAGTCTTGATTTTGGTTATTCTGTGTCAGAATGCACCAGTACATGGTGTGGTCTTTCAAATATAGTTCAAAGAATTTTTTTGTATAAGGAATAGTTTGTGTTATAAGTCTCAATATTTTCTCTGTTCCCTTGAGATTCTGTTTGTTCTTTGTTTTCTTCTTCAGGATTGCTTGCTAGCTCTCTATTGGATTTTCTTCATATATCTTCTATTTAACACTCTTTAACATAAGTTCAAAGTGGCCTTAAAATGTAACTTATCGGAGTTCTTGGCAGATATGTGCCTATTACAACTGATTTATAATTTGTCGTGGAGATGGGGAGAGTATTTTAAAGTATTATTTTTGTTTCATTAGGGAGTGTGGGAGAAGGTGAGCTACACTCACTGTGACAAACAGTATGCATTTACTGACCATAGAGAAAACACGTGTTCTCCCTATTACACAATTATAAGTCTGTTAGCATTAAATGCAAGTACTTATTAAAATTGTTAAGATTCCATATTTATTTTTAATTGTGTGTGTACATGTGAGTGCAGTGCCCACAGACACCAGAAGAGGGCATCAGGGTGTCACATCCTATAGGGCTGGAGTTACGGGGGGGTTGTGAGCTCCTTGGTGTGGATGTTGGGAATTGAACTTGAGTCCCCTGGATGAGGAGTACCTGTTCTTAATTGCTGAGTCAACTTTCCCTTCTCTTAATTTTAGTAGGTGAAAACCCATTCTTTGCATTTTCTAGTTACTAAAGCTTGTTTGGAAGACAGAAGTTAATATGCTTATGAACTTAGGGAGATTTCACATATTTGTTTTGCTGTAGAACTTACTGTAGGATTCTTCCTATAAGGAGAGCTTCTTATGAACAAATACACAGTGGGTAGTCAGAGAGAAGAGTGTTTCATAGTTTAATAGAATAATTTGTAATGGCAAGGAGATAAAATAATTTCCTGAAAATACCCTGTGTTCTTTGTGGATCAGAGTGAAATCATTCATAACCGCAGCACGAAGCTGCAGCTTCCTGCTGTTGCCTGGACCCTTATTTGTGAAATTATTTGCTTCCCGTTGGTAGGAAGGCAAATAATTGTGATGGTTAGTTCCAATTGCCAGCTTGACACATTGGAGAACCGCCTGGGAAGAGTGACTCAATGGAGATTATCTCGATTTGGTTGGCCCAAGGGCATGTCTGTGAGGGATTGCCTTGATTGAACTAACTGAGGAGAGAAAAAGCTGCCCGTCGTGGGTGGCACAGTTCCATGAGTTGGGGGTTACAGTTGAGAAAAGGAAAAGATGAACTGAGGGCAGGCACACATGCATTCATTCTCTCTGCTTTTGACTGTGGGTGTGAGTAGCTGCTTCAAGTTATTCCCTTGACTTCCCTACAATGATGGACTTATAACCTGGAGTTGAAGCTGAATGAATTCTTTCTCTCTTAACCCTGTCCCTGCCCCTAGGTATTTTTTTATTCACAGTAACAGGAGTGAAGCTGGGACAGCACTGTACTGAGTTTCTACCCATATTTAGTCTCTGAAGACAAGACAAATTTCATTCTTTCTGGTTCTTCAGATCAGTATTCGAAAATGATGTCTTAATCTATTTGTGTTTCTGTAACAAAATACCCACATCTGGGTACTTGATACAGTCCTTTATTTGGTTCCTGATTCTGGTGACTAGAAATCTAAACAATATGATGTCAGCCCATGGCCAGAGCATAATGTGTCAGAGAAGCAGAAGGGAGAATGATTTTACACAGAGAGGACCGAGCACGGGACTTACTTAGCTACACTCGAGCAGTACATTCTCTCAGGAATTAACCCCGCTTAAGGAGAACCATGTTAGTCTCTTCCATGAGTAGTGCCCCATGATCTAATCACTTACCTCCTAACCCCTACGTCTTAAAGATACACCACATCTCAATATCATGATAATAGGGACCAAGCTTCCAGAAACCTTTGGGGAGACATGCTCAAACAATATCTAAACCATGGAAGTAGGTTCATTAAGGCTAGTTGAAATTGAGCATGTTTCCTTCTGAGCTTCTTCAGGGAGAACTCACCTTCTGGGTCTTTGCCCCTGCTAGTAGCCTCTGTATCCCTTTGCTTGTAGTTCTGTCCTTGTGTGTTTCACATTACATCGTTCCATTCCCATCCTTCCCACCTTCCCAACAGATGGAGTCAAATCTATCCTGCTTTCCTTTCTAAACATGCTCCTGGTAGCACCCACCCCTTACCTAGACAGTCCAACAGAACCTCCTACTTCTAATGGAACTGCACCAAGTCTTGTCTCGGGTAGGATTCACAGGTTATGCTGGACTTATTTGGGGGAACAATATTTAGCTCACCTCATGGGTATTTTTTTTTTTTTTTTACCAAACAACAACAACAACAACACTTGAAAGTGAGGGAAGTAAAATGATTTTCAGGGTGATTTTCTGAGTGGTCTCCTAGATCTTGCGATTTCTTTGAACACAGCTGTTTTATCTTACACATCTGTTTGCTTTTTCTGGTTTGTCTTTGTGTCTGCTTCTTAACTGTAAGAAGACTCTTCCAGTCCCATTTTCCATCAAGACAAGAAAAACGAGTGACTGGGCACGGTGCTTAGTAGTGGAGTACATGCTTAGCATGCACAGAGCCTGAGTTTAACTTTCAGCACAAAGACATGGAACAACATCAACAACAGCAACAACAACAACAACAACTGATGTGGGCAGTGTGCTACTGTTCTATGGAGTCTGGTAATCTTTTGTGGTATCTGTCTCATTGAGATGGCAGAGTGTCATGTCCCAGGATGGAGTGTCAGTGAGGAAAGGGCTCTGTCTAGCTCTAAATTGTGGCGAGGAGGAAGAGCCCCCAGATCTTTGCCCAGCTCTGCTTGTCTCTTGCTCAACCATCTTCACTCATGTTTGGTTCCCACTGGAGAGGGCAGAGGGCTCCGTAGATGCAGTAAAGATGACCACAGGAGTTCATTCTCCAGCTAGAAGAAAGGTTCCCTGAGGGGTCCCGGTCACCACAATCTCCACAGCATCGAGTAGACAGACGATTGGTTCGCGGACTACTCAGCTGAGGACTGCATCTTAGCATGGATCTTTCTGGGGTTTATTGATCCAGGGTTCATGGGAGCCCTTTGACTTCTGTGAAGAGGCCCCATTGAGCAAATAGCATCTTCAGCTCACCATCTACCAGCGAAAGAGCTAGAAGCCATTACATCTGCCCCGCAGGATTTTTCCTTTGCCTAATAAGCTAGGCATTATCACGCATGTCTCTCTGCATCTCCCCACCCCCTGCCTGCTAGCCCCTTCTGCTCTCCAGCAGCTCAGAGTCCCTGGACAGTTGAAATCTGACCAGCCACAGTGCTATTTTTAATGTCTCCACGCATCACAGCTGAGGACTTGGCCGCAACACCCAGGTGCATCCACGGCTGGGCTGCTGTTCCTTCCTCTTTGAGGATGGGCGGGCAGAGCACCAATACCTCTGCTTGCAGTCGAGGGGGCAGTGGCAGGGAGGTTAGGCAGACTCTACCTCTTGTCTGTGGCTCTGCTTAGCACGGTTTAAAGAACAGCCATACGGCAGTTTATAAAATGTGACATTTGTGTGTGAGGCACACTGCTGTGTTCCTGTCCTTTTCTATGATAAAGACCCCATCTGTGCTACCCAGTCAGTTCATGGTTAGGGCTAGAGGAGAAAGGTCTCACTCATGTTGGCTCTCTTCTCACTCTCTAGAGACAGCTCTGTCTCTGTCTCTCTTTCTCTCTGTGTGTCTCTCTTTCCTTCTTTCTTGCTTTCTTCTGAGCCCCTGGAAGGATCTGCTCTCTGGTGGCTCTCCCAATTTCATGAAAACAAGACTGAACATCAACTTGTTTCATTTTTAAAAGGGGTTGCCAGAGAATGACAAAGAATTCCTGTGACCTATTAAAAGAATGATACATTTGATTTTTGTATGCATAAGTTATTACGTACATATGTGTGTTTTACATATATATTTAATTTGTGTGTGTGTGTGTGTGTGTGTGTGTGTGTTTGAGTGTGTGTAAAACTCAGTTTGGTTTTGGGACTGCAGCAGGAGGTTTGGTTTCAGCTAATAATGTTTATTTTACAGCCCGAGAACTTTTAAAACATTTCTAGAACCCCCCAACCCCTCCCATCTTGCTCCCAGAGGCTTAAGCATTATTTGATAATTAGCCTTCACAATTATGTTATACATTTTGGAGAGAAGTGTGGGGCTGAGGGAGGGTGAGAGGACTGTGTGTGTTAGTTAATGTGGGAGGAATGGGAGGGATTATCTGGGGACTGGAGGAATGCTTAGGAGGGAAGGAAGGTGCCTCTGTCAAATTTCATGAAACCCTCACCTAGGACACAGGGGAAGGGGGCATGGTGGAAACTTTCTCGCCTTTCCTAATTAAAATGATGCAAAAAATGACAGCCACAAAGAGGCCAGCTTCCTGCCATTTAGAAAGAGACACCTTGTTAGGCTCGCTCTCTGTTTCCTAGAGCTTACAATGTGGACAGGGCAGAGTGGGAGCAGAATGAGCAGAAGAAGCAGCCTTCACAGTTATGGCGTTTCTCTAGCTGTGACCTGGGTCATCTGACAAAGCAGCCCTTGCTGAAGTGACAGGGTTTCTCCTTTGCCTCCTGCCTTTCGAGTCATACCTGTCCCTCAAAGTGCCCGTATCCAGTTAAATGAAGCACGTATGGTGTCTGACTTCCTACGCCTTTGCGTTTGGCTCGGTTGTGTTTGTCTCCAACGTGGGTTTGCTTTGTTTTCATTTCAGAAAATATTCTTCTTTAAGCAGAGATTTGGAAAATTGTTTTACAATGAGGTTGAGTATTTGGTTTTGAAAGAGAAAATGAGAGCGTGTGTGTTTGTAGTATGTGTGTGTATGTGTGTATGTACTTATGTATATGTGTGTCTGTACATGATATGTGTATGGCTATATGTATGTGTAGGTATATGTGGTATGTGTATATGTGTGTATCTGTATATGTTATATGTGTGTATTGTAAATGGATGTCTATGTCTGAATCTGTGTGTATGACTATATATATATATATATGTATGTATGTGTATGTTGTATTTGTGTGTATCTATATAATATATGTAGATGTTGTGTGTATGTCTGTGTCTATGTATATTTGTATATGTATGTATATCTGTGAATATGTATATAGTATATGAGTCTGTGTATGGTATGTGCTTGTGTGTGTGTGTGTGTGTGTGTGTGTGTGTGTGTGTATGTGTATATATGGGGATGGATATGAGGATTTGTAGAATCAAGAATTAATTTTAGTGAAATTTAAAAGTAGGGAAAGTAGCACCAACCAAGGGGCATTTCTTCTTTCTCCCTATTTCTCTTCTGAATCAAGATGTTAAAAGTCGCTGCATTGCCCCCAAAGAATTTAGGACAGCAATAGTGGATGGAGTGTTCTCGCTTTTGCTGCTTTCTATTTAGTGCTCTTATTACTCACTTCCGGAGTGAGTGAGGAGGAAGCGCAGGTTTTGATTCTTCTAGAATGTAAATGTAGCCAGATGTACACAGCTGCCTGAGGGTAGTCATCTGGGGCTTGGTTGGTTTGTTTTGCTTTATTTTGTTTTGACCCCCATCAGGGGTTGGATGTTTGAGGGGCTTTAGGGTCCATGGCCTGGACAGATATGAGGTATCCAGATCTGAGTGAGACAGAGGCAATAAGGGGCCTGTGCACTCAGGGCCCCAGAGCAGTGAACCCCGAAAACTGCTACTGCTCAGTGCTGTGGGCTGAGTTGAGGGGACCTTTGATTTCCTTGGACGTGTGAAATTTCTCAGCTTAGAAATGTTGATCACCCCTTCAAACTGAAAACAAAGCAAAAACCAAAATTCTCAGCACTCTGCAGGCCAAAGAAAACACAACGGTGTCTAGATTCAGTTGTCGCTGGGGAGAGGGCACCTGTAGGTCAGCCGAGCCAAAAAAGGAAAGACAAGCAACTGCTCTGGGCTCAGAGTGGTGTCTGAAGTTCTTTGCTGATGCTTGAGCAGAGCGTGGTAGCGCTGGGAGGTAGGCTCTTCTGACGGGAGTGGGTTAGGAGGGCTCTTGCCCGCATTGACAGATAAATACAGGAGCTATGATGGTGCCTTCCTGACAAAGGGGTGAATTTGCCTATTTTCTCTCACTTACCCACTCTTGTGCTTCTGCCTTCCACCATGGAATGATGTTGTCATCCGAAGGCTCTCATTTGATACCAGTGCATAAATCTTACACTTCCCAGCCTCTAGAACAGTGAGGAAATACACTTTGAACCTTTCTGAATTTCATAATGTATAATATTTGGTATGCCATATGGATGAGACAGAAGTATGTGCATTTGGGTGTTAGATGGGTCTACACAACAGGGCTAAATCTACTTGTGAAGGGCTACCTGCTCTCCACCTAACAATGGACAGCATCTTCGTTCTTTGGGGGAAAGCCTTCTTTCTTTGAGCTATTCATGACACTTGTCTTTTTACCCCTTCCCCATTGTTCTTTTCTAACTTCCCCCTCAAAAAAATATACTCATTTAGTGTAGTTTCTTGTCTTCCCAGGGCAATCATAGTGGTGTGAATTCTACCCTCTTGCCAGCTGCTCAACAGTTATTTGAGTAAAAAGACAGAGAAAACTTACTCCCCCAGTTTGTAGGATGCTAAGCAAGGGAGACTGTTTTGTTGGAGGCGCTTGCTAGGAAAAGGAGGGTGAGGTGGGTGGAGAAATGGACTCAGTATGGTGGGTCCCTCCTAGAAGGCTGGACCTTTGAGAACCAGTGGGGTGTGGGGTTGAGCGGGAGAATCCACCAAGATGCAGATAGGGATAACGTGCGATGCTATCTTTCTGGGCTCCAGAGTTTTTCGTTGAAGTTACCAAAGTCACGAGGTTTGTAAACAGAGAGTAAAGTCAGAGTGAAGTCAGAGTAGGTTCATAGGACCACCCGTTCAAAAGCTGTAAAGCTCTCAAAACCAATTTCTCTGATGCAATGAGACCCCTAGGTAACCTCGAATACTTACGTGCACATCTGGGTGTGGTGTCTCCTGACCTAAGCTATGACTATCTGAATATTCCTGCATACATCTGGGTACATTGTTTCCTGATCTAAGCAATGCACATCCTAGCAGCTCTGTGTGCTTCTAGGTGCATTGCCTCCCGATCTAAGCTGTGACAAACTTAAAAGTAGGATCTTGTCGCCATCATTTCTTTCTTTTTTCTTTTCTTTTCTTTTCTTTTCTTTTCTTTTCTTTTCTTTTCTTTTCTTTTCTTTTCTTTCTTCCTTCCTTTCTTTTTCTTTCTTTCTTTCTTTCTTTCTTTCTTTCTTTCTTTCTTTCTTTCTTTCTTTCTTTTTTTTTTTGAGACAGGGTTTCTCTGTGTAGCCCTGGCTGTCCTGGAACTCACTTTGTAGACCAGGCTGGCCTCGAACTCAGAGATCTGCCTGTCTCTGCCTCCCAAGTGCTGGGATTAAAGGTGTGCGCCACCACCGCCCGGCTGTCACCCTCATTTCTATAGACCCCTTTGCTCTACCCACTATTGCCCCTCTGCTTCGCCCTGTGGGAGAGTGAAGCCAGAGCTCTTTCATTGGGTACCAGTGCCTTGATCCTAGACCTGTCAACCTCCGGTTCTGTGAGGAAGTAAGTTTCTAATGTAGGATGTTTGCTTGTGACTGAGACATGGAGTCAGCCCAGTGGTTTTTCTTCAGGGTCAGTAAACACTTGCAGAATAAAAATTGATGGGCTTTGGAGAAATCTGTTAAATTACCAGACCTTGGAAAGTAGGTGTGGCCTCCTGACCGGAGAGAAACCTGTCTAGAGAGAGTTAATTTCTGCTCTTAGCATTCACAGGAAGGATAATGTATGCCAGGGAGGGAAAGCATTAGTCTTATTCCTTTGAAACTCCCCCAAAGATTTGTCTGAAGCATATATTTAAATGGGCAGCATACAGGTGTTTTCAGAGCTGTTCCAGCCCCGGAGAAGGCCTCAGGGCAAACCAGAGAAGATGGCGCTTGGGAATGAGAGCACTCCTCAGCCGCGCTGCTTGCTTCAGTGGGAAAATGCAAATCAACTCATTTCCACTTTTGTGGACAACTTCAGTTAAAGGAGTCCTGGGGCAAAGAAACCCCTTCAATATGCCTGTCTTTTCCCATTGCACTCTTTCCCCTGTACTACCTGCAGAGTGAGCGGTAGGGGGTAGGGAGGGAGTTGTGCATGGGATGTGCAGGCAATAAGAGAGAGATGCATAGCAATGAGGAAGCCCGGGAGCAGGCTTTGGAGGTGTGTGTAGGGACAATGTTATGGAAAAGCCTTGAACTAGGAGGTAGACCTACCTATAGTTTGGTCTCTGTCAGCCATCATCTGTGGGTGACTTTAGGCAAAGGGTAGGGTCTATAGGCAGTCAAAGCTAAAGTGAACAATGTTGGAAATCCTGTTAATTCTAGCATCTAGTAAAAACGATGTGCGTAGCAGATTTGAACAAGTTATCAGGAAAGCAGTGGAAGGCTAGAGATAGTGTCCAGGTCCCCCACTTACCCCCTCCCCCCCCACGCCTTCCAGACTAAAGCCTCCTTCTTCTGTTTTCTGTCCTGCTGAGCATTAACAGCATACCCTTCTATATTTTTACCACTTGGCTGTCAATGTTTGGTTATGCTTCTGAACTCCCATTAAGATTTTAAAGATCTGAATAACTCAAAAATCTTACCTATCTCCCTGGTTTCCTTAGGTAGTTGAAAATAAAAGCAATGCAAAGTTATAACATAGATGTGGCAATTAGAATAACAAGCAGATCTTCCCCCCATGGTGATTCTGTTGATGTTCCCCAAATAGCAAAACTCTACTTAATGCTTGCTTTTCCTTCCTGGTGTCCTGTTTTACTGTTGCCCCGGGCATATGCTTTTCTTATCCGGGAATCCAGTTTATTCATTCAAGTACTGTATACTTATTTTTAAGTGAACATGTGTGTTTGTCTTTGGTTATTTTTGTGTGGTATGGTTTTGATGATAATAAGAAGGGACAGTGCATGCGCAGGTGAGAATGTATACAAGGGTGGGTTTGCCATTCTTTTTTTTTTTTTTTCCTCCACAGAGTGAGGCAATTGAATGATTAATAAAATTGGCAGGCTTCTGTTTTCTAAATGAGATGCTGTAATAAGGGCATTCCACGCAGCCCATACTCAGCACATGAAGGAGCCTCATAATAACATGTAAAAGATGGTATTCCAGGTAAATCTTAATCTATACTTAAAATAATCTGCATTAGGACAACCTGGGATCTAGTTTTTTGGGGGAAGCCATGTGACAAATGTGAAAACATACATCTGTTATGAGATTTAGAGATGCTCATATATTACCCTTTATGGGTGTGGTCTACACAGTATCTGACTTTTCTTCGATCAGCAAGGAGTATATTGTAGTTTTTCTTTACTTATCTTTCAGAAGCTTATACCTCTATCATCCACCCATCCACCCTTCCATCTATCCATCTATTTATCTGTCTGTCTATCTATCTATCCATCGATTGATATCGATAAATATAGATATCTGCACATATATATAGTATCTATTCCAGTACACTCACATTCTTTCATCTCATTGGCCCTTTTGGTTTGGGTATAATGTCTTTCTCCAGGAGTCTGAGCTTTGGACCAGACCTGATGCTCTCTCTGCCAGCTTGTCTTGATCGCTCTTCAATTTAGTCTTGAAAGATACTGTGCGATGTGGGTTACATCTGGAGCAAAATTCTAACAAGTGACTCAAAGTGAAGTCTGGGAATTACTCCCCGTGGTAAAGAGAGTTGGAACTGATGGGTAAGCACCTAACTCTTTCTTTTCTTTCCCGTAGTGGGTTTTCAAATCTGCTCTGTCAGCTGACTCCCAGGAATGGTCACTATAGTACTAAGTCATATGTCTTGTGTCAGAGGCAGTGGCTTGTCACACTGTTGTCTGCCCTGCCATCTCAAGGGTATTTGGTTAATGCCTAGAGTCAGTTTCTGCTGTTCAACCTGGGGGCTGTAGGGTTGGCTGCTATTGTTACCCAGTGGCTAGAGGCAAGAATGCTTGCAAACTGGGGGTGATACATAGCATCTTGCCACCAAGAAGCACCCTTGCCCAAGTGTCAGTACTGTTTGAACAACCTTGCTGCAAGCTCTGGGTCCCTTCATTACTGACAGGTCTTTGCCAGTTCTCTGCCAGTTCTTTCCAGGAGCCAAGGACTGAGTACTACTGTCAGGCTCCATCTTAAGATTGAAAGATGGGGGCTGGAGAGATGGCTCAATGGATCAAAAGGTATGTTCTGTTTTTGTAGAAGACCTGAACCCAGTTTGGACAGCTAATAAGAGCCAACTACTTAAGTTCAGTTCCAGAGAGCTCTTACATGTCTGGTTGATGTCTTTGTTCCTATATACATAACAAAAAATAGTAAAAATAACTCTTAAAGAAGGAAAGAGGATCTGGGGTGATGGCTCTTGGGTAAAGTACTTTTGAAGCATGTGGACCTGCGTTTGGGTCTTCAGCATTCAGTGAAAGTTTGGCATGGTGATGCAGACATGTATCCCAGTGATGGAAGTGGGGTAGGACAAACAGGAGGATCCGTAAGGCTTACAGGTTGCCCAGTTTAGCCAAAATGGTGCTCCAGTTGTTCATAGGGAGACACCCTATCTCAAAAAGTGAAGTGGAGAACATCAGAGAAAGATACTGGATGTTGCTTCTGGCCTCTACATGTACATGTAGAATCAAGCACTCCTACATACATATACTACACACACACACACACACACACACACACACACACACACACACACACACAGAGAGACACACA
>NC_034603.1:14001653-14023254 GCF_900095145.1 Mus pahari | reverse complement strand
CACACAGACAGGCATATATACACACACAAACACATACACAGACACATACAGACACACAGACACAGACATACAGACACACACAGACACACAGAGACACATATACACACAGACACATACACACACAGACACATACACATACAGACACACAGACACATATACACACAGAGACATACACACACAGACACAGAGACACATACACACACACACACAGACATACACACACACACTGCAGAGAGAAGAAAAGAAGTTCCATGGTCAATGCCACCAGGTCCTAGGTGTAGGTGATGATGTGGGCTGTACCACATCTATGAGCACTCTCCTGTTCTGTTCACCTCCTTATCTCTGTCTAACCAGCACCTCAAAGCAAAAGCTGGGGTTCCTACCCCTTGAACAGAGAGAGGCGAGTTATCTCAGTTATTTTTGTATTGGAGGGATCATGCCTAGGTTTTCAAGCCTTGGTTTACCGTAGCGTGGGTTCTAGTCTGGAAGTCACCTCTAATGTAAAACTCGTGCCAATTAGTTCTCGTCTCTCTTTTTCTGCCACCCCTTTTCATTTTAGAAAAGGTATTTTCTTATTAATACTGTGAGAGTTTTATACATTGTGTTTTGATGGTATTTACCCCTCCCCATCTATTTCCAGATTTACTCCTCATTCCACATCCACCCACCTTATGTCCTAATTCATTTATTACTGCTGTTTGTCTGCTCTGGGATGTGTGGCCATCTGCTGGAGTTTGTCAGACTTACTAGGAGTCATAGTCTTAACGAAAATTAACTCTTCCTTTCCCAGATGCTATATCAATAGCTCCCTAGTTAGGGGTGGGACTTTGGGCCTACCTTCCCCCTCTATGCTGGGCTTTTGTTTGGCTTGAGCTTCTGCAGATCTTGTGTGTGCCGTTCCAATGGCTATGAGTTTGTCTGTGCACCAGTCCTGCTGTGTCCAGTAAAGCACAGTTTCCTTGTAGTTATCCACTACCTCTGACTCTCACAGTCTTTCTGCCCTCCCCCTCACATCAATTCCTGTCCTTTGGGAGGAAGGAATGTGATGCAGATGTTCCATTTAGAGATGAGCACTCTAGAGTTACTTATTCTCTGCTGATGGACAAATGCTGGTCTGGATGTGGCAAAGGGGAACACTTACTCACTGCTGGTGGAAGGGCAAACTGGTACAGCCACCATAGAAATCAGTGTGTTGTTCTTCAAAACACTACACATAAATCAATTACATGATCCAGCTGTACACTGGTGAGTACAAACCCCAAAGAATGGACATCATACTACAGGGACACTTACTCAATTTTGCTCCTGCCTTTCTGTTCACAACAGGCAGGATGTCTATCAGCTGATGAGTGTATGGTGAGAATGTGGTCTATTTATGCAATTGAATATTATCCAGCTACTACAAAAAATGAAATTATGAAAATTTCAGGGATATGGATGGAGCTGGAAACAATCATATTGAGTGAGATAACTCAGACCCAGAAAGACAGATGTTGCATCTTTTCTCACATTTGAGGATGTTTGCTTGAACATTCAGATGTTTTTAAGATTCACAATTATATCCATCTTCTGTAACCCTTTCTTTTTAGAGTCCTCCAATGACTGGCTGGTGACTAACATCAATGACCTAGTTAGAAGGGGATAAGAGTGCCATTCTTTCCTTCAGACCAGAACAAAAGACAATTTCAACCTGATTCTCACTTTCTGAATTGTTTTGATGAAAGTCTTGGGCTGTCTACAGACAAAGAAAATAAACAGATGAACCCAAATGCAACTTTTAAATTGTGCCAAGATTTCACCTGGAAAGCGTTGCCTTCCATAACAGCTTTCTAGAATGAAAAGAAAAAGAATTCCTAAAGAGCTCTTGAGGCAAATGGCTCTCAGATTAACATATTTTATTAATTACCTATTATGGGACTCCAAAGCTAAATAATCATAAAAAAACAACGAAAAGGAGTAAATACAGTTCCTGGTGACTGATAGACTTTTATGAAAGACATCATGAGCAAAATCAATTATATGCATTATTATAATGAAAGGTACAGTTAGTACTTTAAAAAATAATTAGGTTATTGGCTAAGAGGAAACTAACCCCCTTCCATTACCCCAGAGCAAACCCCGGAGGCTTCACTCAGAGGCTTTTAGTATAGAAGTCATTGGTTTTATTGGCCAGGCAAATTAGTGACTCCATTAGCTTCACCAGTGGGGAACCCTGCTATTCTGAAATCACCAGGTGCTTTTGATCTGGTTGCTCATTTTCTCGAGTGGGAAAAATATAGGCTTGGGATAAATGCATCAAAATGTTCCCAAACATTTGCCTGAGTACAACACATGGTGAGGGGCAGGGATGGAGGGAAAGAGAGGGAGAGTGGTCCATGAGGGTTGAACTGTGTACAAGGCTTGCTGCATGCATACACCTGCCCAGTGTATGTGAATGTGTTCCCTGGATTCCAAGAACTCCATCTTCCAACCTCTGTCCAGACCTCAAGTTGCCTGTCCTGCTTTGTATGTAAAAATATTCCATCTAAACTTATAGCAAAGCTACTTCCAAAGTGCTAATAAATAATATATGCAAGGCTTTTCTTTTCTTATCAATATAAGGAAATGTGGAGTGTGAGGCTGGCGAAACTTGCATTAGACAATGTAATGAAGCAGGAATTAGAACAGCGCAGTTCCTCTGGCCATTATAAATGAGGACGGCAGCTACCTGGAGAATGGGAAAACTGATGAGTACAGTCTGTTGGGGGAGAGCAGGAGGAAAATTTCCCCCAGGAACACATTTCAAATTACTTATTTATGAACTGATGAACTGGGGGACCACCTATGGAGACATCCGTGTAAGCAGTCTGCTGCAGACAGCTACAGAGCTCCAGCTAATTGTGCGGCTGTTTTCTGTTACAACTCCTGCTATCCAGCTGGGCTTTGGAGGCAGGAAATTTAGGCTCTGACTAGAAGTAACGCTTTTCCTTTTTCTTGTCCACACAAATATATATGTGCATGTTCGTCTCTTTGGGCCAGGGCCTGGGAAAAGCTGGACCAGTTGAACTAGTAGGTGCTGGCCTGGGAAGTAGATTTGCTCTTCATGCCTCATGGTGTTCTGCAGGTCTCTGAGCTCTCTCACCAGCTTGCAGAAGGCTGAGAGCTGTATTCGCATGTGCCTTTTCATCTTCCTGGTCAGTATCTATCTGCCCGATCCTTCCCAACACCCCCATCGCTATGGTGATAGAGAATTGAGCACTGCTTCTGTGATGGGTCCACATGAATGATCTTACCTCATCCATCCAAGAACCCTATGAAAAGGCACCTTTGTCATCTACATCCTAGAAGTGAATCAACTGTTGAATTAGGTGTGAGGTGACTTGGCAAGGCCAAGAGTCTGCATACATAGGACCGTAAGGGCTTAGATCCCTAATCACCTCCTGGATGAGTGTTGATGAAGATCAGTGGGAGGAAGCACTGCTTCTCCTTGGGGCATGCTAGGGACTTATTTTCCATGCTGCAGGCAGTCTGGCGAGGAGATGAATCAGACAGGCAAATGGGAAGCCTGGGTGCTATTGGGAGACAGGATATTCATTGCTTAACAATTGAGTCTCTTAGGGCTCTTCTCTCTCTTTCTCTCTCTCTCTCTCTCTCTCTCTCTCTCTCTCTCTCTCTCTCTCGCTTGCTCTCGCTCTCGCTCTCGCTCTCTCTCCAATTCATAAATTACGGTAATTGCTAGAGGATGCTGGCAACGGACTCCTTTTTTTGGAACCGGTTAAAAGTTGTCTTCAAATGCCAGCCACTGAGTCACACTTCATGATCAGCTGTTGTCCTGGCTGGGCTTGGCCGTCTAGCTAGGTACAAGGAGTCTGTCATTACAGAAACCATCGGAGGGAGGCATACATACCTAAAATTTACGCAAAAAGAAAGAAAGAAAGAAAAAACTCTACAAAATGTAGCAAGGATGGCAAAATGAAACCTAGGGTCATTGATAGCCCAGAATTCATCTCCAGTTAGAATGAGACACGGCTGCTGTGGGTGGGTCTGCCCATCATAATCTTAAAAGAGTCACTGTTGGCAAAATGAAGACAAATTGTGTGGAATGGTCTTTCTATACATTCTCACACCTAAGCGCTACCCTACCGAAAGCACCGTGTGTCCATGACCCTGAAAAAAAAATCATAGGCTCACCATGGCAACATTCCTATCTTTGTCTTGGAAACAGCCAAGACAGAGACTGAGGAATAACCTTCCCTGGTATTTTCTCAAACAGAGATTCTGAAATAGGTATCTGAGGCTGCACTTGAACTTGTGATCTTCATTCAGGGACAAACCAACACCACGCACATTTGTCTAGGGAGTGACATTTTTGTATCTATCTCTTTGTACTGATGGGTTTTTTTTCATATCAGGGGATTTATTCCCTTCTATACAGACTAGACAGATACATGAAGGTGTGTGTGTGTGTGTGTGTGTGTGTGTGTATGTGTGTGTGTGTGTGTAAGAGACAGAGAGAGAGAGAGAGAGAGANTCTCTCTCTCTCTCTCACACACACACACACACACACACACACACACACACACACACAGGGGCTTGCCATGTTAGGGAACTGTGAGAACTCTAACACTATACCACTGCTCTGCCTCTCAGGAATGTCGTTTTTATTACTTTCCTTCTAGCGATGAAGTAACAATGGCTAAGCAAAGGAAAACAAACTTGTATCCGTTGTTCCTGTAAGTGGAATAAGTTCAAAAGTTAGCCTGTGCTTCAGCGGTAGCTGTGAGCTTCTCAGTAGAGAGGGCACTCCCTCAAAGTGAGCCCAAATTTTATTCACCGTTTAATTTCCAGCATTCACAAAATAAATGTAAGAATGGATTTCTGATAGGTCTTTGATGGGTTGAATTATTTTGCCCCCCTAAATTTGCAATGCTTGTGAACTCTTTAGAGAGCTCCATTCCTCAGCAGGCATGTGCTACTAACACCTGGTAACTTGAATTGTGTGTGAGGCAGCTCTCATACCATCCTAGAGCATGATCATTGTTTTCAGTCCTTGGGGCCTGATGAGGCAGGATTCTGTGTCATTGTCTCCACCAGACAAAGGCACTGATGCCCATTGTAAAGCCAATGGTTTTTTAACTGGGAGAAGTATTGCCCACTCCTTCCCAAGGGATGAGTGCCAAAGTCAGAAGTACTATTGACGTAGAAATAGAGGCTACAGCTGCTACCAAACAGTCCTCAGTTTATAGGTCATCTTCCCATGATACAATACTTGGGCCAAAATGTCAGTACTGTCCAGATTGTCTAATCTGGATTAAGTGTTTGCCCAGGCTATTAGCAGGATGGAAACTCTCTTGACAAGGGTTTGTATGCTAATTCTCCACCAGACAGCTCTCTCTTGCCTTATCCGCTTGCATAGTTTATGGTTTTCTGTAAGCACACAGATGATCATGTGAGTTGTAAGACAAGAAGTGGTGGGGTAGCCCAAGGGCACCTCTGATTCAGATTGCTGTTCAAAGTACATTCAGTCTCACCTTGATAGCTAGGTTCTTATGTGCTAGATGACTGCATTTTCCTTCATGGCAATACTGCCCCAGAAAGCTGTAGCTGGAGTTGGCCGATTTGGTGCGAAGATAAGAACACTACGAAGTTGGCATAATAGTTCCTGAAGTGTCACTTATGGAAAACTACCCTCCCATCACAATCTGTGTCTTAAGCTAATGGGTAGAGAGTTGTTTGTGAAAACTATATGGGAAAATTGCCATGCAAACCTCTTGAAGAAGAATTCAAGCTTCACATCATGTGAGAGACCCTTTATTGTATCACCAACCATGTTGTGATGACAATGACACCTAGCACCTCTGTCATTTCCCCTTTGTGTGACACTGTTTTAAGGATGGGTAATTCTTATTACCTTGGGTCTTTATGATGGTACCACGAAGAAAGTGGGACTAAATTACTAGAGGGTATCACTTGGCACAATAAAGCAGAAATTTCTGGTTTCTTTGGAGACTCAGGTTATACTGGGTTAGATAGGCAAAAGAATGTTTTACTGAAGCAGACACAGGTGAAAGTGAAAGTTGAAAGTGAAGGTGAAAATGTTCTGCTATAGAAAACACATGAAAGGATGCATGATGTTTAAAAAGAATATAAATATGACCCCACAGACATTGGGAGCTTGAGTATTGATTCTCTTTGCTTTGATTTGCTCTGTCTCACTAGTCTTTGCTGATGACATGCGTGTATTGGTTCGCCTTACATTGCTTTGCTGAGCTTTGCTTGTGGTGACTTCATAGCGAGAAACTTGCCAAAGAACTTCTTGTGAGATTCCTGTGGCTTCTTGCTGCTTCCTGTGCCAATTGGCAAGGCTCATGGTTTCTTCTGAATTGAACTGCCTTTGCTTATTCATATGTAGTGTCTGCCGAGTGGACCAGACTGCAGCTGCTGATTCATGTGTGGTGTTTGCTAGTGGACTGGACTGAGGCCAATGAAGATTGGAATCACCCCAAAGAATTATTTCTAAACAGTTCTCTTTCCCTGTATTCTACCACTTACCTCTGGTGGGTGGTGGGCTAGAGGCAGGGTTGAACTCTTAGTAAAAAGTAAAAAAATATATGCCTACAGTACAATGCCCTGATCCTGAAGGTCTGGAAATGGGCCTTCTCATTTTAGGGTAGGTATAGCAAAATGTGCAGACAAATCTTCCTTTAGACACATCTGCCTCTAGCACACATGGACAGAATAGAAATAAGACCCTAGAATAATGAATGACATCATGACAGCAATAACAACCAGCAGCCACAGTAATAATAAGAGTGGAGCTTATATTGACACAACAACCTCCGCCAAGGTCCATCATGTACAAATCACATTGGCAAGTGTTTCTAGTCTTGTCATTTGTGGTCTTCTAAGGTTCACAGTAACTCATATTGTCTATATTATTCTTATTTCTGTCTTTTTTTCTCATTGTGGATATACATTTGAATACAAATTTATGTGGAGGCCAGAGCTGGTCAAAGGTCAATGTGGAGTTCCTTCTTCAATTGCTCTCCATTTTATATTTTGAGGCAGAGTCTGTCATTGAGTTGGTAGACCAGTTGGACAACAAGCATAGGGATTTCGCTTCCTCCACTCATTTTCCTAGTGTAAGGATTATAGGCGTATAAGTCTTCATCCAGTGTTTTATGTGAATTCTGTGACCCAGAACACAAGTTCTAATGTGAAGTGTTTGAGACAAACACTTCATTTACTGAGTTACTGCCTTAGACTCTGTTTTTTATAGCTGTAGAGGCCATGGCTATGGGCTGCCATGCCCTTCAGCCTAAGGTGACTCTCAGCTTTATGTGCTGGCTATAGTGCCTTGAGAAAGTAGTGCTACTGATTTTGAATGAAAAAATGCGATCTGGAATATAAGAAGGCCCTTACCAATTTTGTTTCAGAATATTATGTGGCACACGATGTGGTAGTTACCTATGGTTATAATGCAGTGTAATAAGCACAGGGCTATAATGGTTAGCTTTGCTCGTCAACTTGACGCAGCCTAAAGTTACCTGAAAAGGGAGTCTTAATTGTGGGATTGCCTAGCTCAGATTGACCTGTGGACCTGTCCTTTGGGGATTATCTCGATTGATGATTGATGGGAGAGAACCCAGCCTACCACAGGAAGTACTCTTCTCTGGGTAGATTGTTCTGGGTTATGTAAGAAAGCAAGCTCAGCATTGTTCCTCCATGATTGCTGCTTCAAGTTCCTGTTTCAGTTCCTGTCCTGATTTCCCAATGCTCTGTGACATGGACATGTAAGCTGAATAGACCCTTAGTCCTCACAAGTTGCTTTTAGCCATGGAATTTGTCACTGCAACATAATGAAACCAGAACAAATGATATATAGTCATAAGCAATACAATGAGTTTTTTTACTCAGTGTCCAGAAACACTTGGCATTGGCTAAGCATGCCTGTTGTTTTTGCATGGCTTTACCTGTGGGTCTGAGGATCAACTACTCATTGTCTGGGGTCCTTTGGGTAACTTACCTTGCAGAAGTCTTCTCTGTATCTGAATATCATGTCATTGTACCAGAACGCAAGTAGAAATGGGTGGAAGTTTCTCATCTCTTGGCTTGTTTCATGATCATGTCTATTGACTGAAGTAATTCACCTGACCAAACATTCAGAGCCAAAGTCTAGGGCCTGTCACTGTCCCCTGAGATAGATGAGTGAAGAATAGAGGCCTGTTTTGCTAATAATTTAACAAAATTGAATTACTTTCTAAATGCATGTTGAGTTATTCAAAATACTTGAAGCAAATGATTTTGAAATGCTTAGCATGTGGTACAAGATCTGTAATGGAGATTTCCTAACAGAAAGACAACCCTGCCAAGGTAAGCTCTGAAATACCCAGAAGGAGTACATCAAAGGAGGGTTTGACCGCTGTCAGCCAGCTCTGTCTTTTTATTTATAGTTTCTAAAATATTTGGGGGGGGGAGGTATGCAGTCTCACTTTGATTTTTAAAGGGAATAGAATTTCACAAAGTTTCAAAGTGGCTAATGAGACTATTTCTCTAGAAGCATGGTAACTCAGGGTTTTGAATTCCTCCCAATGAATCCCATTCCAGTCTCGAGTTCCCTTGGCCCCTTTAAGTGTTTTTGTTTCTTTTCCTCTCCTTCTCCCTCCCCCTCCTTCTCCCTCCCCTCCCTTCCCCTCTCCTTTCTCCCCTTCCATCCCTCTTTCCATTCTCAAGTTCCCTTAGAACCCTTTACATGTCATTGTCTCTCCTCTCCTCTCTCTCCCCTTCCTTCCCTTCCTCTCCTCATCCTCTCCTCCCTTCATCCCTCCTGTCTTTGCCTTCCTTCCTTCCTTCCTTCCTTCCTTCCTTCCTTCCTTCCTTCCTTCCTTCCTTCCTTCCTCCTTCCCTCCCAGTAGAGACAGGTACCTTCAGTGTAATAAATGTCTGAACATTCCTTTGGGCAATCCCACAGCTCCTAGGATAGAAGCGGCTCACCTCAAGTCTGAATTTGGCCTCCTGCCTCTTGGCACACCCTGCCTGTCAGCTCCTGTGGGTTGATTGTGGAGCAACAGGACCTCTGAACTGTAATTTCTTTTTTGAGGTTGAGGAGTCTGGTTTCTCAGTGAGTGTGTGTGTCTCTGTGAGAGCTGCCACTGTGTGCGGCGACGGATGATGACAGGTTGGTTTAATGCATCTCTTGCCAAGATTAAGGGGTTGTCAGACAAAGTATCATGGGAGACTGAGGGATTGCTCTCTGAAAAGTCATTCTGAATTGCTAACTAACTTAGCAGGCACTTGGGGGTGGGTAGTTTTTTTTTTTTTTCATCTGAGCAGCTGCAAAGCAGCTACTGGGGTGCCTCTAACTTGGGGGTTATGGGTCCCAGGAGGGTCCAGAGCTGGACAGGCAGAGGATCCATTAGCCCTGAATAGCTGCATGTAAAAGTATGTTCTCATTAGCTCATTAGCACAAGAGTGTTTTGATATTTTATTCATTTGTGTGTGTGTGTGTGTGTGTGTGTGTGTGTGTGTGTGTGTGTGTGTGATTTGTATGTGTAAGTGCAGGTATGATTGTGTCATGGCATGGATGTGGATGTCACAGTTAACCTTCAGGAACTGGTTCTCATCTTTCATCTTCGCAAGGCAGAGAATTTCATTGTTTCTGCAGATGAACTTCATAGTACAAGTTAGTTGGCCCTGGGACTTTTGGGCAATTTACCTGTCTCCACCTCACACCTCACTATAATAATGATGTGATTGCAGATGCAAGCCACCTCACCTAGCTTTTGTGAATTCCAGATATAATGTCTAGCTGTAGAATTACTACCTAGTGATAAAGTTTATACCTATTTTTTCCATCTGTGAATTCCAGTTTGCATAGTGAGTGTCTGTTCTAGATTACAGACAGACCATGAGACACTGCTCAGAAAGGTTTTGGTTCTTGGGGTACCAGCACTCATGAAGAATAAGAAGAAAGAGCTAGATATTTTCCTGCAGTGCAGCTCAACATTCTAGCAGACCAGGAGAAATGCTCTGTTCTCATGTGTTCACCCACTGACTCAGAAACATTTGTTAAGTCCTTTCCATGTGGTAGACCAAGTGCTGGGTTCTAGGGGATATCACGGAGTTGCAGTTGGGTGCTGTCTCTGCTTGTACAGTCAAACGGGGCATGTGGATACATGAATAAGCCATTACTACATACTGTGGCAAACTTTAAGAGAGAGTAAGTGTAAAGCAGAGAGAACACAGAGGTGGTGTGTTCTATCTAGCACAAAGGAGTCGGAGACAGCAAAGCACAGACACCATTTCTAATTATACCAAGAGAGAGGACCAAGGCAGAAAGCCATTGCCCCAGGTCAGAGGCGCTGTGAATGTAGTTCCTGTGTAGAGGGAACCTCAGGTTCTTGGATTAGTTTTAGCTCTGGCTTATCGACGAGTGCTTGGAATTGCTGAGGGGAGACCAGGATTTATAGTCCAGCTCTGGGTTGGGGGTGTAGCTCAGTGGTACCTGGCTTGTCTGAGATCCTAGGCTCGATCCCTATGATGTCACAAATAACAGAGGGGCAAACAAATAACCAGTTCAACTCGTGAGCCTCGAATGATAAGTCCCAGGCTTTTTATTTACTGTGAAGTCTTGACCACGTCACCTCACCTCTCTGAACCTCACCAGTGACACAGGAGGAATGATACCTGCCTTGTATATGTCTCATGGGCTTCAGAGTAGCCTAACGCAGAGGCCACTGCTGCTCTCCAGAGGCCACCCTGGCTTCATTTTAACAGGCCAGGAATCTCTTCCTCTCAGTCTCCTCTGCAAATCTTATGACACCATATTTAACCTCTCTCCTTGTGTCTGACTTCTTTGCATCGGTAGATTGGTTTTTGTTTAGTTTTGGCATGCTGTCTACCTACAACCCACCTCAGCTTCACATTCTGTGTTTTCTTTAAGGATTTATTTATTTATTTAACGCATATAGGAGTACACTGTATGCTGTCTTCTGACACACTAGAAGAGAACATCAGATTCCATTACAGATGGTTGTGAGCCACCATGTGATTGCTGGGAATTGAACTCAGGACCTCTGGAAGAGCAGCTAGTGCTCTTAACCGTTGAGCCATCTCTCCAGCCCCACATTCTGTATTTTATTCCTAACCCCACAGCTCTGTACACCCTTGACATCCATTAGTCTGGGTGTGTCTATGAGAAGAATTTCTGGAAGAGATTGATTAGCATGCTAGATTTGGGTCCAGAAACCCAGGCCTATTGTTGTCTAGTAGAGAAATTGGATGCAACAGATAAGTGATGTGACAGAGATCACATCAAGTGACCAGTTTCTTTATTCTTTTCGGAAGATGACATTTCCCAGCTTGCCTTGCAGTTTTACTGGGTCATTTTACTATGTACAATAGGAGGGGCATATAAGTGATGTATGCAGTTTCTAGGAAACCTTAAGTCTTAAGCATCCTGTATTTTCCTTCACAGCTGTAGGGACCACATTCTAGATGTTATAGAAATAAGACAGACAATGGATTGCAGTGTGAATGAGAGTTGGGGGGAAAATTAATCAGTAGCAGTCTAATGTCTAAGAGATGGGGGGATAACATGAAAGCCACTTAACAATTATGAGAAGGTGCTGGAAAATCAGGCAGTACACATCCAGAAGGCAAGGAGAGGCATGAAGGGCACTCTCTCCTGTTGCTGAGAACACACCCTTTGATTTTCTGTTTGGAGATTTGAGTTCAATGACACTTTGATTAATGCAATTCTTCTTCTGACTTCAAGAAAAGTAGCTTTTATTTGGGGCCAGGAGCTAGATGCCTTCCTCAGTTCAAGTTCCAAATTCCAACAGGGGGTTAATATTGGTTGTGACAAGGATGAATAACTGCTCATGAGAAATGAATTCCATTCTTTGCAAAGTGTGCAGCTAGCCCAGAGAAATGTTGTTCAGCGAGACTACAGTTCCCAGAACCCCTTGTACCCACTTGTTATACATGTCTGGATGCCCCTAGGAATAAGGGATGAACAATGTCAATGGTTGAAATTCCCAAGAAGTCAGCATGTCTTTTCTGTTTCCCTTTTCCCCATTTGTTGTCTAAACGGTCCTCTGAGGTTTTAGACCATGCTGTGGGTTTAGTTACAAAATGGCAGTTATCTGGGTTCTAAATCAGTACACGGAAAAATTACTCTATAACTAAAAGAAACCCATCCTGGCTTGTGCCAAGGCAAACAAATTTATGTTTTCTAGACACATTGAAATATTATGACTTATTGGGAATAGCAGCTAGCTTACTTCAATTAATACATCTACTAATATGTAAACATTTACCTAATTGGATTATCGTAATAGCTAGTCATGATTATCATTGTGTATAGGAAAAAGGAAGTGACCATTGCTCTCTGGTCTGGATACTCAGGATTGAAACTCAGTGCTCCAGAGAAGTAGTCCCGAGCCTGTTACAAAATAAGCAGAAACTATGACAAATAATTTAATATTATTTTGGCATGACAGATGCCAGACACAAATGAAGACAATTAAATTAATAGGTATAGCCCAGAACACAACTCTAGGAAAACCTGTTTTCAGATTGAAAGACAGGATCCAGGCATTATAAAGAGTCGTAATACATACAAAATTAAAGGCCATTTACAATGGATTGTAACGAGAGTTGTAACTACTTTTCTATGCTGAATTTATATACTGCATTACTGAAGCAATATTAAATATTTATAAAGTACCTACTACGTGCACTGTTTGGTTCCCCCTTCCATTCATTTAACCACTTATCATTTTTGTATTATATTATGTCTGTCTGTCTGTCCATCCATCTGTCTGTATGCATGTGTGCATGCACATGTGTGCATGCAGAAGTCAGAGGCAACTTGTAGGAATTGTAGGAATTCTCTTTCCCATGTGTGTCTCAGGGATTGAATTCAGGTCATCAGGCTTGGTGGTAGGATCCTTGTCCTGCTGAGATATCTCCGTGGTCCTCACTCACCAACCTCAGGACATATGTTACCTTCTTCCTCCTGTCTTCTCATCAATAGTCATGATTGATCCTCTCCCATCGGACAGATACAGTACTAAGTCAGTCTTGAAAAAGATGAAGAGATGTTCAAGCTACAACATAAAAAAAAAGTACTGTGACAGCAGGGACATTTTATGATGACAGTAACATATGCTCATCAAGAGAGTGGCTATGCACACTGGCCTGCTTATTATTATTCTTTCTAGACAGGCTGAGCTATAGTTCCCTGCTGAAGTCTCATAGACCTGGCCTTGGTTACCTTTTATTTATTTTTTCTTGGTTACCTTTTTATAACAGTTTCCTCTTTCTATCCATTCTTGTGAACAACTGTTTTCAAAACCTGCGATCCAACCTGCTTTTTCTCTTTTGTAGAACCAGTCATGAAGCAAACTTCTAGAACAGAAAAGTCCTGGGATTGGCCACTATTTTGCCTCCTGCATTCTAGGACCCCCCCCCCCCCTGTTCAGGCTTATAAGTCTCTGGAAACATTCATCGCTACAAAATTACGTTGTCCAGGATGGTATCTAGTAGCCAAGTGTGCTTACCACTTCTTCTATTTACTTAAATTAACCAACGTGCCTAACACCAATACAGCATATTCCATTGGTCATTGCTGCTCTAAACCAGCAGGAATTTGGATGGGGAGTTCGTTTAGAAGAAAGAGCAGGGATGTTTGTGTGTAGAAGTGAGGCTTCAGTATATAGGTGTAAATTAAATCGTTTTGCTATACTTTCCCTGAAGCCTTACAGCAGGGTGACTACCTTCTATGTCTTTGTATTGCTAACACCGAGAGCTCAGTACACACTCGTGGATGTTTGTTGAGAAAACAGAAGCAGATGAACTGTTACGGTAATAGCTGTGGGTGATAGCATTGAGTTGGGTGTCCATATTCGTCAAATTCTCTCATCCTATCAATGGTGAGAACTGTTCCAACAGATGGAGCCAAGTGAATTGTTACCAGATGCAGAAGGGACATGTAAAGTTTGATGTTATCTGAATTTCCTTGAGAATATTGGGTGCCTGGCTAAATGCTAAATTGTTCTTTTTGTTTTGTTCTTTATTTATTTTTTTTTTTATAGTGCTGTGTATGGATCCCAGGGCCTTGTGCATGCCAGACAATCCCTTTGCCATTGGGCTATATCCCTATCCCTAAATTACTCTGAATCACCCTTTGGGTAAACTATTTTAGGATCTATGCTGAATCAGTAGATAGTATTTAGTTAATGCAAAAACCCCTCAGTGCTATCAAATTGACATGCTTATATCCTGCCATCTACCCTTCCCCTCCTAAAGAGAGCAGGTTCTTTGAGAGCAATGTGTTTGTTCAATCTACACTGTTACACATTGTAGCTTAAAAGAATGCCCAAGGGACGAGAGAGTTGGCTTAGTGGTTAATAACATTGGTTGCTCTGAGGACCCGGGTTCAATCCCCAGTATCCACATAGCTAGTACCAACAGTCTGTTCCAGGAGTTCTGACTTCTTCTTCTGGCCTCTATTGGCACTGCACACATATAGTGAGCAGACATGTATGTAAGCAAATACCAGTAAACATAGAATAAAAAGAACAAATATCACAGAAGAATGCCTGGAATAAATGAATCTCTAATGATAAAGAACTGTCTAGAGGAAAACATTTTGCAGGCAGAGGGACAGGCAGAGAAGGTTCTCAAACAATCTCTTCAAAGGGCCCACTGGGTTTGCCCAAACACAGGGTGAGGCCAGCCCTCATTAAGGATATGCCTGTGTTTTCAGTGGAAATCCCTATGGAACTGTAGGGTCACACAAGGCATGATGCTAAATGGCTTATATCGTATGACATTTATTTGCCCACATGAAGAACCGCAGGGCAGCATCTCTCATCAGGAAGGAAGCAGATTTGCCAGAGAGGAAGCCAGCTATTACACACTCTCTCTATTTGTATGATTTATGTATTTATTGGATACCCCACCACTTAACAACCTCTGGGCATTTTGATACATTTGATAGACAAAAGGCAGACACTGCCATGGCGGATTATCAGGTGGAGAGGAACGAGCATCCATAAATCTCAAAGCACTTTATAAAATCATGAAATACTACAAAAGCTGTGATTGGGCTCTTGAAAAAAACCAGACTCCAGAAAGGAACATTCTGAAGCCTGGAGCTTGTTCTGGCCCTGGTCTGACTTTGAGTCTGTTTGTCCATCTTTCTCAGCCTTGCTTTATTCATCTCTATAGTGGACATACTGATAGAAATAATTGTCCCTATGGAGGAAAAGCTCATGGATGCTTTTGAATTGTAGAGTTGGAATTATCACAGTGTGGCACTCAAACTAATACTGAACTTTGTATCTGAATGAACTTGGATTTCTTCTTCTTTCTAGGGTGTGTAGCTGCAAATGAAGTTCAGCCAGTACTGTGCATTGCCAGCTTCCCCGAAGTTGATTCACAAGACTCCCCCCGGTAGTATTAGCTTCAGTCAGAATACTGTTTGCTTAGAGTTTCTTTTCCTAAGATTGTTGAGAAGTTTGGATTTAACCTTTGGCTTTGAATTCTAATTAACAGAGATAAAAAAATTATATTACAACCAATCATTATCATTTATTATATTCTAATTTCATATGCTATGTTTTATGCACATTAGCATAGGTATCCTGAGAAAACCCTGTGAGGTGTTTTTATGATCACCTGCATTTTATGAATGAATGACTTAGGTTTGGACAGAGTAAATAACTGGACTGATGTGACATAGCTAATAGCTAGCCATGTCTTTGATTTTTTTTTTCTAATCTCTCCTCTGTGTGTGTGTGAGGTGTGTGGGGGAGAGAAGGGGAGAGGCAGAGATGGGGGGAGGAGGATGGGAGGGAGAGGGGGAGGGTAGGTCTCACAGACACC
This sequence comes from Mus pahari, assembly GCF_900095145.1. Taxonomy (NCBI): domain Eukaryota; kingdom Metazoa; phylum Chordata; class Mammalia; order Rodentia; family Muridae; genus Mus; species Mus pahari. The sequence goes on along the minus strand of NC_034603.1, from coordinate 14,007,381 downwards.
TCAGCTGTCACTCCTTTGAGCTCCTGCTTATGTGGTAGGTGTTTTACTCACCGAGTCAGAGTCATACTTTCTGCCCCAGCTTCATGCTCTTAACCTATAAAGTCACTTCCTCTATACACAAAAACCTCCCATGCCCTTGATTCTGATTGAAGTGCCTTTTGGTGAGCTGTTGTGAGCAATGTGTGTGTGTTGTATGGAGAAAGCTGCATTTCTGCTCTATAATTTTGCTTCTCCACCAATAACTTGTATCTCAGCACCCTTCTCTCAGCTCCCTGGTCTCACATCTCGAGCCGGGAAATGACAGTTTACTGGCAGACGATTAGATAATCTGAGGTATTCTGTATTTTTAACATTCCTCATTTCAGTCTTTGTGGCGCAGTTAAATATATAAATGCAGTTCATCTTGGCAACATAACTACTTATTTGGGGGGCTCTAGTGGATATTGCATAAATTGCATAAATCTCTTTTATCTGTAAGACCAACTTTTGCTATCATTTAGACATGCTAGGCGCCTCCAAGCGGATTTCTGCTTGTGTTCTTGCCCCAATGAATAATTTACCACACACAGACCCATCTCCTCTTAGGTTAAGCATCTAGAGGACTTTATTAGATAGTATCTACCTTTCTCTCCTCCCTCTCCTCCAACCATGCTTTAGTTATTACTCCACTGCAACTGTCTTGTTAAGGTCCCAAGAGTGCACCAGCTTGCCAAATAAACAACTGACAGATAAGTCTATTTTATTGTGTGGGTGTGGAGGGAGAGGGGGTTGCCTGTGGAGATTAGAGGTCAACTTTGGAGGTTCCTAGGGTGCCACGCAGCTTGGTTTTTCTTGAGACAGATTCTATGACTCTCCTTCAGTTCATCAAGTAGGGGCTAGGCTGGCTGGCTAGAGAGCCCAGAAATCCACATGTCCCCAGTCCTGGAATTATAAGCATATGAAACCATACCTGCCTTTTTTTTTTTTTTCACATGAATTCTAGGAGTCAAACTTGGGTCCTCATGCTTGTAAGACAAGAACTTTTATCACCTGAGTTGGTTCTTCAACCCCAGTCTTTGTCTTATTCTGACTGCAGCACCTGTCAATCATTGAAAAGTCCTTCTTGGAACATGTCCCAGGACTCACACTAGAGGGTCCTGGTGTCTCCCCCCATTTCCCACCTACCCCTCAGTTGGTTCCAGGGCTCTTTCTTTAGCTCTCACATCTTTCTTTCACACTTTTCACTAGATAAGCTCATCGGCTCCCATGGTTTTAATGTGAACTCTATATTATTAATTGGAAAATTTATATTTCTAAAGTCAAGTTCTCCCTTGAGTTCCAGACTCATAAGGCTGACCTTTTCATAGATCTGCTGTGAAGCCTGATGACTACCTCTAATAGAACATGGCAGAATGGGTAAGTTTTCCCTTTATCCTAAGAAACGACCACATCTTCATCTATTGTTCCTATCTGAAAACAAATCATCACTGTTGATGTACTATCCCCAAATCTAGAAGTTTCTCTCTATTGTTCATTTGTTTAAATCCCCACATTTCACATCCTCATCAACAAGTCCCTGTTGGATCTACTTTTTTATTATTCACCTTTACATCTCATTCACTGCTCCCCCTCCAGTTCACCCCATCTCACAGTCATCTCCCTTCCCTGTCCCTACCCTGAAAAGGTAGGTCCCCCTTGCTATCCCCCTACCCTGGCACATCAAGTCTCCGTGGGTGTAGGCACATCCTCTCCCACTGAGGCCAGACAAGACAGCCCAGCTAGAAGAACAAATCTCATGGGCAGGCAGCAACTTTTGGGATAGTCAGTCGTTTGGGATCCACATGAAGACCAAGCTGCACATGTGCAACCTATGTGTGGGGAGGCCTACATCCAGCTTGTATATGCTCTTTGGTTGGTGGTTCAGTCTCCGAGAGCCCCAAGGGTCCAGGTTAGTTGACTCTGTTGGTCTTTCTATGGAGTTCCTATTCCCTTCCAGGTCTGTAATCCTTCCTCTTATTCTTCCATATGAGTTCCACTGTTTGGCTGTGGGTGTGTGCATCTATCTGAGTCAACTGCTAGATGGAGCCTCTAAGAGGACAGCCATGCTAGACTCCTGTCTGCAAGCATAGCAGGGACTGGTGGGTGTCCATGGGATGGGTCTCAAGTTGGACTGGTTATTGGTTGGCTATTCCCTCAGTCCCTGTTTCATCCCCTGTCCCTACCTTTCTTGTAGACAGGATAAATTTTGGGTTGAAAGTTTTGTGGGTGGTTGGTGTCCTCATTGCTCCATTGGGGTTCCTGCCTGGCTACAGAAGTGACATCTTCAGGTTCCATATCCCCAATTCTGTGAGTCACAGCTAAAGATACCCTCATTGATTCTTGGGTGCCTCCCTTATCCTAGGACTTGAGATCTTGTCCTAGAGATGCCCCCCTCCTTCCCACCCCTGTCGGTCAGTTGCAGATTTCCATTCATTCTCATGGCCATCTGGCCATCTCTCCTGTTCCTCCCCGCACCTGATCCTGAACCCCCCCACTACCCTCCCTGTCCCCTCTCCCACTCAGTTCCCTCCCTCCATCTACCTCATATGACTGTTGTATCCACCCTTCTAAGTGAGATTCAAGCATCTTTGCTTGGGCCTTCCTTCTTGTTTAGCTTCTTTGGGTCTGTGGAGTATAGTGTGGGTATCCTGTACTTTATGACTAATATCCACTTATAAGTGAGTACATACCACACATGTCCTTTGGCGACTTGGTTATCTCACTTGGGATGAAATTCTCAAGATCCATCCGTTTTTCTGCAAAATTCATAATGTCTTTGTTTTTAACGGCTGAATAGTATTCCGTTGTGAAGATGTACCACATTTTCTTTATCCATTTTTCAGTTGAGGAACATCTAGGTTGTTTCCAGTTTTTGGCTATTATGAATAAAGCTGCTATGAACACAGTTGAGCAAGTGTCGTTGTGAGATGGTGCAGCATCTTTTGGGTATATGCCCAGGAGTGGTATAGCTGGGTCTTGAGAGAGAACTTTTCCCAGTTGTCTAAGAATCTGTCAGATTGCTTTCCAAAGTGGTTGTACAAGTTTTCACAAACACCAACAGTGGAGGGGTGTTTCCCTTGCTCCAAGTCCTGGCCAGCATGAAGCAGAATAACTATTAGAGCCAAAGAACATAGACTAGTTTGTTACCATTGACTTCAGAATGCTTCTTGAGACGGGGGAAGTACCTGGCTCTTCAGGAATGGCTTTGGGTTTATAAGGATGTATTGTCACCAGCAGCACTGAGTTGTGACTTAGAGATCAAGTGAGTTTGCCCTTTGAGCTCCTGGCTGACACAGCCAAAGAACTCAGACGACTAGATAGTCTTCACCTCACCGGAACTTCCTAACACTTCTCTGTGCTGGGGGGATTTAGGAAAATCTGGAAGTGATGATCCAGATGCATGTTTCAGGAACACCGCATCCGGAATGGATCACCTTTCCCTCCCTTTAACAGAAGCCATCAGGGGAAGCTGACTGCTCGCCTAGCTACACCACACTTTGATTCATTTCTACTTAAGTGATGAAAGTGATTCCTCCCCCCCTTAAATGGATACAAGCCCAGGAGGGGCTCAGGGAGCTGTAAAGGTGAGTGCTGACTCCTTGGGCACACTCCTGGATGAATTCTTAAATGGCCCACTCAATTACGAGTAATATTTCATTGACTTGTGTGCCCGATGGCTCCCTAGCCAGCAGTGTTTTCTAAATGGTCCTGAGACAAGACTTTGGGCTTTGAAAACAGCCCCCTTCATCACCTTTTCTGTCTGGAGTGTATTGGCACAGTCCAGCCTGAAGCAGCTGTAGACAATAGTCACATTGCCCAGCAGAACTATCTTGGACGGGTCATGTCCCTTGTCAAGGAAATGGGTCTTCTTACATAGTCTGGTCTGGGTTCATATGTTGGTATCATTTACATGGTTCCTAATGATTTTATATTAGGAGAAGAAAACTATCGGGTTTAAATTAAATTCATTAAATCTTCTCTTGAGGTTTGAAAAGATAGGGTGGGGTAGCCTCAGAGATCTGGTCTTCTCTTTCCAGAAGGCTCCATTGGGGGCATGCTACAAATATGCCTGAGATTCAGGCACACATCAAGCAGTTGCTTTGCTTTCTGTTTCTTCCAGTGGTATGCTTTTCTTAAAGACATCTGGACGACCCAGTGGGAAGGTGCCTGCAGGAATCTATGTGCACTACTCTCTGGGTGTTGTGGTAATGGAGGAAATTCTCATAATAACTATGAGAGTCACCCAATGTAGACAACTTCTATCCGGAAAATTGGCTTGATTTGAATTGATATGAAGTAATTGATTGGGCTCAATGGTAAGCATGCTCAGTAGATAAAGACCAACTCCCCTCGTATGACTTTACCTTTGTAAGTTAGTGACTGCACACCATCCGTGGCAAATAAAATGGAAAGTAGCTGTTCATGTGAAAAAATATGGAAAAATATGGTAGTCTTGAGAGGCCGTGAACGACAGCAGCAGTAGGTTCAGTAAAGAGAGGGAAGTGGAGTGTGCTGAGAGACATTTGTAACCCAGTGCTGCACAGGCAGAGATGAACCATCTCCTGCAATTGCTGGGCAGCCATTCGAATCTACTTGGCAAGTCTCAGCCCAGTCATTTAGATACTCCTTGTCTCAAAACAAGACAAAACAAAACCCAACCCGACAAACACTGGACAGCTCCTGAGGAGCATCACCTGAGGCTTCCCGCTGGCCTTCATATGCTCACGCACATGTGCGCTTGTATCTGTACCCACACCTCCACAACCCCCAAGAAAGGATACATCCTTCTGGTGATGTCAATACCCTTTACATCCACAGCTTCGTTCAGTCCTCACAGCAACACCAAGTCCTCTCACCAAGGAGGAACCTGTGGTATGGACATTAACTCGTTGCCAAGGCTACACAGCTGGAAGTAGCGAAGCTTAGATTTGAAGCAAGCTATCTAGTTTCAGTGTCCTCAGGGATAGACTGCTGACCTTGTCTTGGAATAGCACATCTCTTGTCTTGGAATAGCACATCTCTTGTCTAAGGTTGAATCCCTGCATCTTCTGGGAGCTTGGCAGCTGGTAGAGGGTTGAGCAGCTCTAAGGCTTAGACAGAACTGTTTGAAAGACATGGGTTTCCATGCAAATGCCAGTGTTCACGACGGCTGCTGATGCTGCTACCGTCACCCATAGTAACGACTACCTTGTGTATAGTAGATGCCAGGCAAGACATTTGCATAAGTTCTCCACAATGGTTCTATTTTTCCAAATAGGTTCACAGACGCACAAGAAGGTGATTCTTTACATTTTGAAGCTATCCTAGTAGAAGTACTAAGCAGGACAATGGTCTCAAGAGATAACCTCTTGTCTTGACCCTCAAACAGTTGAAGGTCATTGTCTATCAAAACATTAGTCATGGAGCTGGGGGGTAGTGGCACACACCTGTTATCCCAGCACACAGGAGGCTGAAGCAGGAGGGCTGTGAGCTCAAGGCCAGTTTGGGCTATGGAGATGGCTCAAAGCCAGCTTGGCATGTACAGCCTGACCCTATCATAAACAGAAAATGAAAACACTCTTAGTGTTTCTCAGTCTTAAAACTGCAATGCTAGTAGTAACCAAAATGTGAGTTTGAGGTGACAAGTATTTAGTGAAGAATATAAATAACATAAAGTGTTATTATGGTGCAAAGGGTGCTCAGAGCAATGTCCCTAATATTCAAGTCTTGC
>NC_034603.1:13998247-14001555 GCF_900095145.1 Mus pahari | reverse complement strand
GGGTTTCTCTGTGTAGCCCTGGATGTCCTGGAACTCACTCTGTAGACCAGGCTGGCCTTGAACTCAGAAATCCACCTGCCTCTGCCTCCCAAGTGCTGAGATTAAAGGCGTGCGCCACCACGCCCAGCTCTTGCACAGTATCTTGATACTTGCTGTGTCATTTGCTCACAATACTTTGAGCATATCATTATGCATGTCTATATTTCTAAGATACACTAGAGAAATGATTTTTAAGTAGCAAGCACTTTCACTCTAGTAGATGATAAAGCTGGATATTCAGAAATATTTTCTCATCAGAGAATATCTATGCTCCAATCCTTAAATTTACCAGTCATCTTCTTCTAGTTTATATCCATGACAAACAACAAACAAATAAACAAACAAGGCAACAACAACAACAACAACAAAACAGAGATGTCAACCTCAGGCTGGTGCAGGAAGCAGTAATTTCTTGAGAGCCCAGGATGGGGGAGTACTTGTGATCCTAATGGTTGTCATTAACTGATCCAAGAACTCAGGTTCTCTTGGAAGAAGAAAGGCATGCCATGTAGACCTGATCCACTTAGTAAGAAATAGTTTAGGGAATGTAGAAAACTCCATGGCTTCTGTTTGGAACATAGACAGGGTTATCAAAAGGAGAGGTGAGGTGGACTTCAGGTGTCTGGCTTCTAGCTCTCTAGTCACCCCCAACTTTCACTTCTCACTCCACTTCTTCAGGATTTGCAGCTCTGAGCTAAAGTTACAAGAGAGCCCTGGATACAAGTCTTAAGGGCAAAGGGTTCAGATCTGTGGTCAGCTTCCCTGTCTGTCACTCTAAGGCTGACCTTTCTCACTTTTGCTATGTTTTCTTAAGTCTACAGATTGTACCATCTGTTTTCTATTTGCTGAAGAGAGATGAAAACAATCTAACCTAGCTTTCCAAAAATACTTAGCTTCTAAAGGAAAAGTAGTTCCTTCTCTCTCTCTCTCTCTCTCTCTCTCTCTCTCTCTCTCTCTCTCTCTCTCTCTCTTCATTGAAATACTGGCTAGCAAACGGTGCTTATTTACCATCGCACACTGTGCAAGTTTTTGTCCAGATAATGCATCAGCTTTTGTCCTGGCACTTGATGTCCTACCATGAACTCTTTTCTTGGGTTCACTATTAAAGAATGAGAAGAGTTAAGAAGATATGAGCTGAGGTAGGAAATTTCCTAAAGAGATGTGACTTATGCAGTTTCCCTTTGTTCAGTATTTTTGTTAGCCTTTTATTTGGCTCTTCACAGAACCAAAAAAATAAAGGGAAAAACGGGCAATGAATATCTCTGACACCCCAAGAGGTGACAGGAAACCTCTGAAAGCAAAATTTAAATTTAGAACATATATATATATATATATATATATATATATATATATATATATGTGTGTGTGTGTGTGGTGTATGTATATGTGTACATATATATGCATGTGCATATGTATATAAATATATATAGTATACCTTCTTAGAATCAGAGTTGGAGCTGGCCTCTTAGGGCAGGTGGCATGTTAATGTGGATTCCCCTCCCATAGGCAAGTGAAGGCCCATGTGGCTGTCATTACTGCCCGTATCACAGTTGCCCAGTGGATTCCTGGAAGCACTCCCTTAAAGATTCTACTGGATTGTCTCCAGAGACTTCCAGTTCCCATCATCCCTGGAATGAAATATCTCTCTGTGCCTGAGGCTTCCATGTCTCCATTACCAGGGCAGCAGAGGCCAGGGCTACATGGCTTGTGTATGAAACATTTAGTGGTTGTGCTTGCCCAAGAGGAGAGGTGAAGCAGAGCCTAGAACCATAGTTAACAGGGCTTGGGAAGCCATGATCCCTACCACCTACGTTCACCTGCAGGAAGCCAAACAGACCTGTGTGGATAGTGACCCTCATGAGAGGGTCTCAGTCTTAACAAATCTGGGTTGGCTTCCTGTTAATCTCCTGAATAGACTGCCCTAAAGCATGCTGACAGCATCTACTTTTTACTAAATTTAAAAAATATATATATACTTTTAGTTATGTGTATGTGTGCAGCCAGGTTCATTTACCCAGAAGAGGGCATTGTATCCCCTGGAGATGGAGTTACAGGCAGTTGTGAGCCACCTAAGGTGAGTGAACTCCAACTCAGGTCCTCTGTAAAGGTAGTATATGCAATCTTAACCACTGAGCCATCTATCCAGCCCTTACCTACCTACCACCTTCCTTCCTTCCTTCTTTCCTTCCTTCCTCCCTTCCTCCCTTCCTTCCTCTCTCCCTTTCTTCTGTCTGTCTATCTATCTATCTATCTATCTATCTATCTATCTATCTATCTATCTATCTATCTGAATTCTTATCAACTATCAATATTGAGCCTGAGACCCTAGTCAGCTATTTTGGTGAAATTATGTCCTTGGTACATATTAACTACTTAATAAGTAATTATGAGCAACTAGATAAATGTAGGGATTCACCTTAGGACTTTGCTCACTTACACTATCATTTCTCCTGCATTCAGGATTAACATTTGGAATTGCTTGTAGAACACCCTTTCCTGAAAGTCCCCAGCGCACCCACCATGGCTTTGTCTCTGGAACTTGTAACTATAACTCTTATATAAATAAAGACATTGCAGATGTACTTATAATAATAGGGATCTTGAGGTGAGAAATATGATTCAGGATTATGTGGGTGGGCCTGATTTCGTCACAAATGTCCTTATAAGAAGGATAAAGAGGAACCACCGGCAGAAATAGAGTTGAGAAGCTGCGGAGGGAGAGAATTCTGTAAGGACTGAAGTGGAGATAGGTGTGATGCAGTCCAAGTCAAGAAGCACAGCTAACCTCTGGAGTCTCAGAGCAGCAAGGGAAGAATCCTCTTGGAGGGCCCAGCCCTGCCAGTGCCTTGCCTTTATCCTCTTAAGACTCTCTTTGAACTTGTGATCTCTAGATCTGAAAGAGGTTGGATTGTATTGAAGCTCCTGGCTGCTGTGGTTGGTTACAGCAGCAGTCAGAGGGAAATGCAATGGCTTTTACAACAGGAATTTACATGCTCCCCGAACAAAATCACCATTATCTTTGTCCTGACTCACCCTGGCTCACGGCTGGTTTGTCCCTGCAGTGTCCTGCATATACTAGTGAACTCTGAGACTTCCTTGGTTTTTCTCAATGTTGACCCTTGTTGTCAAGATCACTGTTAATATTCCTTCTAGACTCTGCCCAACAGTTACCTGGCAACAAGCCAGGTAGACCTGGCTTCCTGTTTGGCCCTTCCTCTCTCTCTTACGCTCTTACTCTTTCTCTGTCCCTTATCTTTCTTTTTTTTTTT
>NC_034603.1:13987714-13997877 GCF_900095145.1 Mus pahari | reverse complement strand
TATGACTAGTACTTCAGGGGGAAGGGATACCTCAGCATGGGCCTGAAGAGGCACCCCTTCACCTCACCATACCTGGATTTATAAAACATAAACATGTTCTCATCCTTTTTTTTTTTTTTTTTTTTTTTTTTAATAAAACACAACAAGCACCAGAGTGTCCTATACATGCAAGGTTTCTCACGGCTCTTGTTTCGATTTGCTTTTATGATATTATCTCTCATTTCTAGAATGCTGCCTGGTGGACAGTAGGTTCTCACTAGTTTTCTTTTCTATTACCTTAAAATGTCCCATCTTGTTTTGCACATTGATATCTCCTTGGACTGGACAGCATCTTTTGCAAGAATTCAACATAGGTCTGAAGCCTACAGTCACCCTCACATGGTCAACTAACATATGACCTTTTCTTCTTACTATTGTCCAGTTATTGGGAAACTTTAGCACTGAAGATAATCACCAGTTTCGAATTCAGGTGGAACTGAGTTTATCTCCATACTCTGTATTTTTCTAGTGCGTAACTTTTTTTTTCTGTAAAGATGCTCACTTCATATTTTAACTTGAAAATGTTTTTTATTACTGCATTAGTAATTGTACAAAATAGTGGTCCTTATTGTGACATTTCACACGTATGGACACCAGCCCTTTTCACTACGGCTTTCTCACCTATAAAGTGAGAATAATGGTAGGACTCACTCTGGGATCTATTCCCCAGTAACGAGTAGAGAAGGTATAAAGTGTCTCTCATGATTTGTCTGGGGGCAACACATTAAGGTCTCTTATTAACCAGTAAGAAGGGTATGGGTTGTGTATACTGGCATAAGGGCATTATCAGAAAAGGACAAAGAATAAGGCTGGGACCAGGCAGAGGCAGACATTTTGCATTCGGTAATGGAGCACAATTTGGAGCTGCTCGCCTCGTGCAGCCCTCAGCTGCCTGTGATATTCATCTGAATCTTGTTCCGTTGGCCTATGGGGTATTTTCAAATACAAATTAGGTTGGCCAGAATTCCTTTTCTGCACCAACTCTCCTGGGTGCAACTTAGAGGTTATTAAGATGCCTAATAAAAGGAGAGAGCGCATTTAATAACATTACCATCAGCTCCATGGAGCTGAGCTATGCGGGGCCCATGGTGCTCCAGAGCCCACAGCCTCTGCCCCCCCCCCCCCTTCCCCCCGTCCCACGGGCCTCTGTCTCTCCTCGCCCGCGTCCGACCGTGGCGGCTCGCGGGGCCCCCCCCACTTCCCCCCTCCCCGCCACTGGTGCACTTGCTTAGAAGAGGCCCTGTAATTATCCACATTTAAAAAGCACCATTAAACCCATCGAGGCAGTCACGTCCGTTTGCAGGGTCTTTCTCCTCACATTACTCGAGAGAGACCCGAGACCTTGTTCATTTTGGTGGGGAAGAGGAGAATAGGTGGAGGTTCTGGGGCTAATGTGATGGTTGGTTGAATACACAAAACGGCCTGCCGAATGCCACTGTCGCTCTAGCGGGAGCTTTACTGCCTTGCATTTTATGTATTTATGTAACAAACCTTCCCCGGGCACTTGACAGCTTTTGCTCACATTGTCTGCTTGCCTCACAATGACTGAGGTGGCAGATCAGTGGTTCTTAGCTGGATTCGGGGCCATCTGGAGATGTTTTGAGTTGTCACAAATGGAGTGGGGAGGTGTTCCTCACATTTAGGTGGTGGAGGCAGGGAAGCTTCCAGTCATCCTGCTCACTCGGGCAGACCATTATAACAGTTGAAACAGTGAATTGTCAAGTCAGGGTGTCAGGAGTCCTGAGTGCTATTTTTTTTTTTTCTCAAAAAATGGGGTCTATGGAGAAGTGGCTCAGTGCAGTAGTCTTGATGTCTTTCTGGAGGACCAGGATTTGGTTTCCAGCACTCATTTCATGTGACTTGAATCCTATGTATCTCCAGTTCCAGGAGATCAGATACTCTCTGTAGGCACTCACCCATGTGCCACACCCACACCAATACATAGACAAATGCACATAAATTAAAAAAAGACATAGTAAAAATAAATCTTAGAAAAGAAAGAAATGAGGGACAAGGAGCTCAGAGAGGTTGTAAAGTTTCTCTAGAGTCAGAAATCACAGAGCTGCTCAGAGCCTGACATCCCGCCCCACTTTGCAATTGGGGCCTCTTCTTCCTCCAGGCCAGCTACTGGTTCTCAGGAGTCCATTACGACTAGACTTCCTGGCACCCAGAAGATGTTTACTTCAGTGGGAGTTATTTCCTTTAAGATAGCAATGTAAGGATGCTCATTGCCCCGTATGCAACTGTTGCAGGAATCAGAAATCTGTGCAAGAATGGAGTAGCTTCAAAAGTACCCGGCTTTAATAGAGTCCTTGGGGATGGGGAGATGGCTCAGTTGGTAAGCTTCTTCTTGACCTTGCATGAACTCTTAAGTTTGGACCCCCAGAATCCACATAAAAAAACTCAGAAGTGTGCCTGTCATCCCAGTGCTGGCGAGGGAAGAAAAGGAGGCTCCTTGGGGGAGCTTGGCCATCGAGTCTCTGGATGGATGAGCTCTAGGTTTGGTGAGAGCCCTATTTTAAAGAAGAGCAATAGAAGACACCTGATATAAACATCTGGCCTCCATAGATAGGTACACAAGTGAATTCACCCTCTCGGAAATCTATACACATCACATACATGCATACATGAGTCCCTAGTTGTTCTAGAGGCAGTGGTCTAGGAGATGAGACTTAGAAAGTTGCAGACAGAGAATCATTCAGGGCTCTGATGCCCTGCCCTGTGTAGCCTCAGGGCCTGGTGAACATGTGTGTACTCTCTCTGAGGGTCATTTTCCCTTATTTTCTGCTCACTCAGTTGGCTATGGCCTTCCTTTGAAAAGCATCTCCATCTTCTTCATCCGTCTTTTAGGCTACTCATATCTACAGGGAATATGATAAGCTATGTATACAATTAATTTTATGTGGCCATATTAAAGGAAGTTAAATAAGAGACAGGCAAAATTTATTTGAATCATCTATTTTATTGAACTCAATATGTCCAGTATTAATATACTATTTCAATATGTAATTATAATAAGTATATGAGTGAAGAGCTTAACAGTTTTTTTTTTTTTTTTTGAGCATAGGCCTTGAGACCGTGTGTGTGTTTGACAATCACAACACATCTCAGTTTTGATGCTAAATTTTTGTCATAGTGAAATAGAGACACATGTCAACAAAACTGTAGTGAGCAGGAACATATGTTGATTTGAAAATCAAAGTTTAAATGAGTTTAAACTAAATTCCGAATTTTGGTTCCGTGGCTTTAGAAGCTAGGTTTTAAATGTGCCCAACAACTGCATGATTTAAATTGTTTAAGATTTATATTAATGTTTAATCTAGATATTAATGTTTAATCTGGATCAGCGCAGATTTATAGTAAGCTGGAATTGCTTGTTAGTTTGCCTTTTATTCCCCACTAGATCACAACCTTATTGAAGTCAGGAATGATAGTTTGCTAGATTATATTTGCTGTTGTCTTCTGCAGATCTTGGCATGCAAAGGGCATGCGATAATATCTGTTTATTGAGATATCATATTGAATTCTGTCTCAGTCTACAACTCAGATAATCTAGGTTCTTCTCTAATAAAAGGAGAGTTCTGGACCTTTGGAAAGCTTTCTCTGTTGAAGCATTGTGATCAAAGGGACACATGGCCACACACAATTAAGGAATGCAGAGTGTCTTGCCAGTGGCAGATGTCTTCACAGAGAAGCTGTTCGGTGCCTGAAGGCTTTGTGTATTGTGACTTCCTAGGTGGAGAATCCTGTGTGTCTCATCCTCTCTGCAGCCTTTTTCTCGGAACTCAAGAGGGAATGGCTGAATGGCCCTAGGTCTCTCCATCTGGGTCATTCTACTAGAATTGGTTTAGTTTAGGGAGACTGTCTCCAGGGCTGGTCACAGTGTGTGTGGTTTCTCTTTGCATTCTGTGGCTATGTCTCTGAAATATGAAAGAGCCCAGAAATAACACATTCTGTCCTCAGCTGATAGAACACTTTACCTCCTTCATATCAGTTACTCACATATTGAAAAGCTGTGTGTTTTCCAATACCAGCTCATCTCAGAGTGTTATGAAACACTATACTTTCTTGACTTAAAAAGATGCAGAGATAGAGGCTGGAGAGATGGATCAGAGGTTAGTAGCACTTGCTGTTCTTGCAGAAGACCCAGGCTCTACTCTTAGCTCCCTCATGGTGGCTCATAACCATCCGTGGTTCCAGATTTAGGTGGTACAATTCCTTCCTTTAAGCTCCGCAAGCTTCAGGTGTGCACATGGCATGCAAAGCAGGCAAAGCATTAGCATAAGAAATCTAAAACGAACTTGTTAAAAAAGAACGCCGTGTCAATGTGTGATGTACTCTTTTCTGAATGGCCAATAAAGTTCGACAGAAAAATAATACCCCACTTACATTATGGATGGGTTATTAAACCATATAATTCAGCTAATATTCAATCATTTTAAATATAAAGATGACAATTTCATGTTGCCCATCTGCTGTTTATAAAAGTTCTCAGTCATCTCATAGCAGTGAGAATAAATCTTAAATCAGATTTACCTTCCCCAAAAGAACAATCTGAAAACACACAGAAAAAACATGAAATGTATCTATCTTGGTCCCTATAACATCATAATCATGAATTTATCCTAGAACCTTAAAGAATAAATTCCATGAGATACAAGGATACATTGGCTATTGTGCTGTCATTAATACTAAAAAATTAGAGGTTGTCTAAGCTTCCAGTTAATGTATCGTTACACTAGAATATTACCAAGTCATTAAAACAATGGCAAAACATTGTTTGTTATAGAATAATCTTAATGGCATATTTTTAAAGGAAGAATGGATTTCAGTTTTAGTATGTTTGATACTGAAATCTTGTAGAGAACGCACTTTTTCTTTTCAGAGTCCATAATAATACGTTTCATTATGACATATAACAAATCTTTATATGTGAATATACCTTTATAAAATATATTTAGTATGGTCTGCATAAATGTATCAGTGGAAATTTAATCTGGATATAGGAAGGTTGGTTTACATGGGGAATCCTGCTTAAATTGTCCTTAGGATGCAATTCCAGCTATATAATAGAAATTTCTTCTTCTTCCTAATTTGAAGGCCAGAAAAGTTGGGTAGCTAGGGGGTGGAAACAAGTTCATTTATTTGTCTTAATTCTGGGGTTTTGATTCATGTTCTTTATGAATTTTACCTGTGGAAGAAATTTGCCGGCTGACTTCATAACCTTGGAAGGAATTTTAGGTTGTTTTGATCAATAACATATAATCGATTAGCACACCTGATTCCCCACTGAGCTTTCAGCATCCGTCTCCACATACCTTGCCTTTTCCACTATCTGTGGCCATGGTCCTATGTGTTCATTAGCTTTCTTAAGACTTTCCCCTTGGTGATTCAGAAAGGATGGGGGTCCTAGAGGACAAGTAGGTTCTAATGGTAAGGAACAGAAACAGAGACTGATGTTAATTCCCTTGAACCAGACATCTTTGCATGGCATCATCCTTCATATTGGATTCTCCCATTTCTGATTCCTCCATCTGATCCCCTTCCAAAGGGCAACCAGATGTGAGTGGGCATACAGAGCAGTGTGGCCACTGGAAACAGGTTGTGGTGTCAGAGTTGCTAAGATGGATGTCTATTCCATCACTTTTCCTGTAATTTGGGAAATCCACACATCTTTTCCACACCTCAGTTTTGCCATCTGTAAAATGAGGACAGAGATCATCCCCTGCCCCCGTAGGCTTCTGTGAGGATTCATTGAGACAATTCAGATGAATTTGTCTGTGTCTGGCTCAGGGAAAGAAGGATAAAGCTGTCTGTTGCTATTCACATAGATGACACAGGATAGAGTATCTGCTTTTAACCCTTGAGGTCAGCAGACACATCTGGATTAAGAACTATGAGCAGGGTAGTACCATGCTTGCCCTAGTGCTACGTGAAGCAGTGAAAGGGACGAAACTGCCCCTAATCCAACCCAGCCCCAAAGCACAAATGTCAACAGATATTTTATAGCATGAAAGGTGCCAATGAACATGTCACATGCTCCTTTGAAAATAAATGAAGCCACATAGGGACTTTAAAGTGAAAAATAGGACCTGGGTTGTTTATGGATCTCCTCTGGCTCCAGTTTATGGTGTGAAAAAGCACTGCAACAGGAAGAGGCATGGTAGGAGGAGCCTCTGAGGGGATGAGAGGTCATCTAATAGCACCTCACTGAGCAAGCCCCAGCCCCAGCTGCTGGGTCTTACAGGAAGGGGTAATAAAAAGTCATGGTTTTATTCCTATTGAAAGTTCCAGTTCAAAGATGTGCACTAACTCCATTTCATTCGTCTCCTCGCTTCTCCTCCGGACAAGAATGGGCTCTGCTTTTCTTGGTGTGGTTCACTCTTGTCAGCTTCTCATATTGGATAAAGGCAGTGACCAGATCCCCAGAAGGTTCTAGGCTTGTTTCTCAGAAGTCATGTAGGAGGTGCCCTGGGGAATCAAAACAGGGTGCTCACTTGTAGGAGGCCATCTAGCTATTCTAGTGCATTGATTCTGTTTAATGTTTCTCCCCTCTTTTAAAAAAGAGAGCTCATTTTGCAGGGAAAATTTACTGAAGACCTCAATATATAAAACACTCAAGGAAAGGACATGAGTTGAAGTGAGATTGCCCCCTGGTTTAATTGTTCCTTCTCTCGAAGCTCCTTCTCATGGCCCTCCACAGAGCTAAGTGCCCTGTAGTGTGTCACTTGACCATGTGTCCTTTGGCTCCTTCCACTGTCATGAGTGTGTGTATGAATGGGCGGATTCTTTAAGTATGTGCTCACGAGGAGGCCTGTGGTTATGTCAGGAATCACCCTTGATAGTTCTTCTACCTTATCCAGTGAGGCAGGATCTCTCCATTAAACCCAGAGCTTTCAAATATGGCTCATCTTGCTCTCCAACTTGCTCTGAGTTTCCGCCAGTCTCAGCCTTCTGAGGTTGGAATTACAGGCTGGCTGATGAGTCTCCCTGGCATTTACACAGAGTCTAGGGAACTGATCACAAGACTTTAAGCTTGCATGAGGAGCACTTTATTCACTAAACAAACCCTGTGTGTAAATCTCCTCCCCCTCTGCCTCCCGAGAATTAATGCCCACATGTTCTGGGTGAATCTGTCATGCTCTAGAATCTGAGAACCAGTGCTTTCACTTTATACATGAAACCAATACCATCAGGGAGAAGTCATTTGCCAGTACCATAAGAGGAGAGGGTACCCTGTCTGTGGTCACACAGCTAGTTAGGAATGGGGCCAAGGCTGGCTAACATGCATGGATGGCTCCTGGCTTCCTCCGTCTTTCTCAGATAGGCGCCACCATTTTAAGCAACTATCTCTCTGGCTAATCTCTGTAGAAGGAAGCATGGAAAGTGAGAAGCCTTCTCCATGGTTCAGAATGCAGAGGAGAAAAGCGTGAGAGGCTAGACTCAGGATAGGCTCACCGGACAGAAGGCGGGCACTAGGGCTTTTCTTCAGGGTACACTACTCCTGTGGTGACAATAGATGAATTAACTTACACCCTCTTTTAGTTTGTGCCTTCCATCAATGGGACCTTCTGAGAGAGTGTCTGTTTGACTCAGCCTGGATAAGGAGCCCTCCTTAGCCAGGGACCTCAGGAAAGACCAATAAAGACTTTATGCAGTTAATGTGGGGGACTTGAGGTGATGCTGTTAGCATAAAATAGCATATGGCTGCACAGTGCAGCCTTTTTGCCAGTCCTGAAGCTTTTTGGTTAGGGTCAATGCTTCACTGAAACTAATTCAATTGACACGAAGGGGTTAAGGTAAATTCTGTGGCTTAACTATCAGCCAAATGACATTTTAACAGCCTTTTTAGCATAGCCTGGCTGGGCTGAGACCTTCCTTGCAAAATGCCTTAATCCTTGGCCTCTAAATAGAGAGTTATTTTCAATTTCTTCAGTTCCTAATGTTTTAAATGGAACTACTGTTCCCCTCAGAGCATCCAGTGGCTGGCTGGCGATCTTTATTGATATATATATAAATTACCCCAATCCTCTCTGCTGCCTACAGATCCAATCATATCGAACTAATGTGCATATAAATAAAAACCTGGAAGTGTGGTTTATGGCAATAAGTAGTGCAGTCGAAGTTTATACCATTCTTCAAAGACACCTTGATACATTGCTGATAATTTTCATAATGTCTTTAAAGAGACAGTGTGTCAACTTGGGGCCGAGCAATCCAGGGGGTGAGTGGAAAAACTGATTCCTAAGCTTCTGACTGACCAAGACTGTCCTATCAGAAGGATGCTCATCCCAGGGTATGCAGGGATAACAGAGTGAACTCCTTTTTCCAAAGCCACTGCATTGTAGAGAGAAGAAAAATGTTCAAGAGCTGGGCTAGGATTTCTGTATCTTCTGTTTTGTGATCTGTGTCCTTTTATCATTGCTGATAGCAACCCAGCTCCAAGGGAGTCACAGGAGGTTTGTAACAGAGCAGCTACAGTCTTCATTGTTTGTTCAAATAACAGTCTTTTGCCATGCAATTATGGTTTAGACCTAAAGTGCCCCCCCCTCAAAGGCTTGGTCCCCAGCTGGTAGATTTAATCATCGAGAGGCAATTGGTTCTTGAGCGCTGGCCCTAATCAATGGATTAATCTATTGATGCACTCATTACTGGAAGATGGGGGCTTGGTCAGAGGAAGTAGGTCACTGGGGGCATGCCTCTTGTCCCTGGCCCTTTGTGTCTCATTGTGTTTCCCACCACCATAAGGCAAGGGGTCTCTGTTTTCCCATGTGTTCTTACCGCCGCGATGTTCTGCTTTATGATAGGCCCAGAGAAGGGAAGCAAGACCACTATTTCAGGAACTTCCAAAGTCATGAGATATAATCCATCTTTCCTCCCTTTCATTGATTTTCTCGTGTATTTGTCACAGTGACAGAAAGATACATATCTGCTAGGTGTCTCACCCTGGATTGATGCGGTTCTTCCTAGGAAAAATTGTCCATGTATTGAACTTCCCACATCTGCCTTTCTCCAGTTCACCCTATGCACAGCTGGAGTTCACCTTTCTCTTAGGAAGGGAACCTGAATGCAGCTGTTTTGTGTAATCTCCCTTTGAAGGACACCTCATCCAGCAAGTGTTGTAAGCCATGCCCATTGCTTTAGTATTACTAAATTGTGGACTCTTTATGTTGCCTGTTCTCACCATCCTGACCATTAACTTATTTTTTTTTGAAGGAATAAGCAGGAATGACTGTAATTCATTGAGAAATCAGTTTAATAAATATCCATAAGTAGATACTTTTAGCAATTGTTCTTCGTAAGGAAAACACATGCCAAAGCCTAGAATTGTATGGCTTTTGTATGTATAAAGTTGCATCTGATTTTGTGACATCAATTGGCTTGTCAAATTCCAACAACTGTCTGTGAACGAATTCAGCAATGAGACTGGGATGGGTGGCTTACACTTGTCAACGAGGCACTGAGGCCAAGGCAACAAGGTCACAAGTTCCTGCAGCCAGTACTACTGAGTGAGACTGTCTCCAAAACCAAACATGCAAGCAAGCAAGCAGGAAATAAACACTGTCCCAGGAAGTAAATATGACATAGCTATTGTGCACACAAACAGTGTGTCTCACAGAGCACAGACCTTTACTTATGTATGTATGTATGTATGTATGTATGTATGTATGTATGTATGTATGTGTGTGCATGCCTGTGTGTATGAGTACACACATGATGCATGCCAAGGTATGCGTGCTACAGTATATGAGGAAGCCTGAGGGAGTGACCACTTCTTATTCCATGTGGGTCTAGCATCAATATCATGCCATCAGGTTTGGTGACATCAGGTTTTATCCACTGAGTCATGTGGATAAAATCATCTTGATTCTCTATTCTTTCACTTCTATTATGAATGTTGCTTTCTGTGCCTGGCATACAGTTTGTGTGACATAATATTGATTCTCTGCTTATTAGGTTATTATCATTTAAAATATTTTTATTTTTATTTTTATTTATATGTATGCACATGTATTTGTGGCCTGTATTCATATATTCTCATTCTCATTCTCTCTCTCTCTCTCTCTCTCTCTCTCTCTCTCTCTCTCTCTCTCTCTGTGTGTGTGTGTGTGTGTGTGTGTGTG
>NC_034603.1:13980904-13985130 GCF_900095145.1 Mus pahari | reverse complement strand
TGTATCACTTGGATTTTGAAGTTTCAAAAGTCAAAGCCATTCCCAATTAGCTCTCTCTGGCTTCTACTGGCTGAAAAACATAAGATTCCAGCAATGTTCCAGTGCCTTGCCAGCCTGCCTTCTGTCACAAGCCCTGCCATGATGGTCCTGGAAAGTAACCCCTAGAACTGTGCACCCCAAATTAAACATTTTTTGATTTAAAAAAAAAGAAAGAAAAAGAAAATGCTGTCTTTTTTCCACTGGATGGTTTTAGCCCCCTTGTCAAATATCAAGTGACCACAGGTATGTGGGTTCATTTTTGGGTCTTCAGTTCTCTTCCATTGATCTACCTGTCTGTCTCTGTACCAGTACCATGCAGTTTTTATCACAATTGCTCTGTAGTACAGCTTGTGGTCAGGCATGGTGGCATGTATTCATATCTGTCTCTGTCTCTGTCTCTGTCTCTGTCTCTGTCTCTGTCTCTCTCTCTCTCTCTCTCTCTCTCTCTGCCTGCACCTGTGTAGGATAGAAAAAAAGATGTTGTATCACTAGGAGTTTGTTTTATAAGTGATTATGGGTTGCCCGATATGGATTCTGGGGCCAATTCTGTATGCTCTGGAAAAGCAGCCAACTCTTAAAAAAAAAAAAAAGTCCTGAGCCATCTTGCTATTCCCCTAGGAAAGAGCATCTTTCCATGTTCATTTTTTCTATCTAGAAAATTCCCCAGTAATTTGCCCCAATTCCCCACTTTTCCTCATTCCAAGATGAAATTCTTGTCATTTCTGAGTCAGACCCTATCCTGAATTAAAATATGACCTCTTTGGTCATACTCATTTACCTTTTGATTGGAAACTATCTTTTATCATCACACCCTTACTAGATGTGTCATATTTGACTTAGTGGCATATTGAGTTTCATAACTCTCTTCTTCCCAGTTTAAGTGTGCCTTGGATTATTTCTTCTTTGGATTCTCCAAACTCTCACTGTTCATACTTATAATAGGTACTCCATGTTCATCTGTTGCATGTATGAATGAATGTATAACACATGAAATGTATATGTATATGTAAATTAATGATGGTTTAAACTTTGGCATGCTGAGTCAGGGCCTGTAATTAATTTCTTCTGATGTTCATGAGAACATGGGTCTTCGGAAGACTTTTAACATCATCTTAGGATCTTATCTGATGTTTAGAGAATTGTGACAATAAAGTATACAGGTGGCTGGTTTGTGATCACCATTATTTCACCATAGCAGACATTGCTAATGGAATACAGGTCTTTGTTCCTTCCCGGACTTAGACCAGATAT
Organism: Mus pahari; assembly: GCF_900095145.1. Classification (NCBI taxonomy): domain Eukaryota; kingdom Metazoa; phylum Chordata; class Mammalia; order Rodentia; family Muridae; genus Mus; species Mus pahari. Next base: position 13,983,840 of record NC_034603.1, on the reverse strand, counting down.
CAGAATTGGGTCAAGTACAATGTTTTTCCTGGAGAAAGTTGTGATCCATAAAAAACATTCTTTTCGAGGCTGCTAATGTACAGAAGTGATGCCTTGGACCTCTCCAGCAGCAGGAGAGAGCCAGATGAGACTTGAAGAGCTTCTCCCATTTAGGATCCCAGTGGGATATTATCAAGAAGGCCTTTGCAAAGTTTTCTCCTGGGAGTTTGGGGGCTATGGCAACAACAGAGAGGATCCTGCATCCCATTCTGAGCAGAGCTTTGCACTTGGCAAAGCACTTTCACGCTCATGTTCCAACTTCATCTTCATAGCAGCCCTGCCTGGCAAAGCAGAGCAGGCATTAGAAGCAGGAAAAAAAAAATAGCAATTTATCTTGGAAAATCATAAGAACCCTAGAGACTCTGTCCAACCTTCTCATTTTATACACCAAGGCACGGAGAGCCTGTGAGGGGAACTTGATCCAGGTAGGATACTTGAAGCTCAGGAACTCATATTCAATTTCTTGGTGTCAATGTGCCTAGCACATTCTTGATAAAGACTAGTTGAAAATGAAGTTAAATGCACAAATGCATGTATACATAGATGAATATTTTATTTGATTTCTTGGTATTTTTCAATGTGCCTAGCACATGCTTGATAAAGACTAGTTGAAAACAGAGTTAAATGTAGAATGCATATATGCATGTATGCATGAGCGAATAAATGAATATAATCTCTTATTAGCTCAACCAGGACCATTGCAGGGTTCTTTTTTGTGAGGGGATAAAACATTCCTCCTTAAATTTCTTATAGCTCTTTGCTATATTTTATTAATATTTTTATTTTTTGAAAAATTTATACATATATACAATATATCTTGCTCATATTCATCAACTTTATACCTCCATCTTAAAAAAAAAAACCATAGAGTCCAGTTTCTGCTGTCCAAATATTCATAGATATGAGAGGTTCATCCCCTGGGTCATAGCAACCTACCAATGGTCACCAACTCCTGCCAAAGAAAAATAACTTTCTCTCTCCTAGAAGCCACTGTCAGTAGCTCCTCAGTGAGGGGTGGGGCCTCAGGAGTCCTCTCTACCTTCATCCATGCTTGAGTTTTTTTTTTATTTTTTATTTATTTTTTATTTTTTTTAAGATTTATTTATTTATTATATGTACGTACACTGTAGCTATCTTCAGACACTCCAGAAGAGGGAGACAGATCTTGTTCCGGATGGTTATGAGCCACCATGTGGTTGCTGGGATTTGAACTCCGGACCTTCAGAAGAGCAGCCGGGTGCTCTTACCCACTGAGCCATCTCACCAGCCCGAGGTTTTTTTCTTTTCAACATGCCTAAAATAGGTGCTCTGAGTTCCTGTCTGCAACAGCTATCTTGTGTCCAGAAGGCAGCCTTTCAGCGCCCTCTCCCTGTCCCACAGTTCTTATATTTCTTCTGCCTCTTCTGAGATGTTCCCTGAACCTTGGGAACTACAGGTATTTCATTGAAGGCTGAACACTCATAGCTATATACGGGTAGCATTGTGAGCAGTCGTGCGTCTCTCTGAGTGAACCAAGACCCTCTGCCGTAAGAAGCTTCTCTGCCCAGGTGGAGAGTAGAACACACCTCTCAGTGGCAGAAGGGACAGAGACCCGGGAAGTCTTCTCTCTGTTAATTCCCATTGCATCTGGATTCACCTGGAAGTCTGGGCAGGTTCCAAAATATGAGTAATTTGTCTGGGGTTGGACTCTGATTATAAGCTAAGACTGAAACTCCCATCTTAATGACAAGATTGTCATTAAGGTGCTGGTGGGGAGCCTTAAGGCTCATGCTATCTGAGTCTGTGGTGGAGAAGAAGTTGGTTAGTGGTGAACTTGAAGTGCTAGGCTCCTGAAGGCTCAGCAGTCTTGGGAGGTTAATGTTTGCCTCATCCAAATTATCCAAGTACCCGGGCTCTTTCTTTTTAGGCTCAAATTAGCCTACCCCTCAATTTTCAATTTGTATATTATTATTCAAACAGAGTCTTTCTTTGCAGCCCTTCCTGGACTCAACTTTTCAACCCGCTGCATAATCCAGGCTTAGCCTAGACATCCGAGCATCATTGCACTTGTCTCAGTACCCTGACCACCAGGTTTCTAGACACATCCTGCCTGGGTGCTTTCCCAAGTTTGTGTAGGGGGAGTGGGTTCCATTAGGCTAACATTGTGGGAAAGTCTATCCTGGGCCAGCTTTAAGATATTGGCTTCTCATGGAAGTAGGGCGAGTGTTTCTTCTTGGTCTGTGGTCTCTGGGGAGACAGCATGACTATTTCTTAAAGGGACTGGTGCATAGGCACTTTCTCCTTTGCACTTTTGAAAATGAATGTTTATTCTTTCTTAGGTACTCTAGGAAAATAGTGTATTTAAAGCCCATCAGAAAACAACTGGACACAAGACATTTACATATGAGATGTTTAGAAGAAGGGAGAGGGAGGATGGGATGGGGGTTTCCGGAGGGGAAACCGGGAAAGTAATGTAAATGTAAATAAATATAATGTTAATAAATAAAATAGCCAATAAAAATTTAATTGAGAATATATAGCTCCAGTTGGAGTTAGAATGGTCATGATTAAGGAATGCAAAGACCAGTGAAGACATTACTATGAGATGCATAATGTACACATACACATTGACCAGGCTGCAAAGGAATGTTGTCTATATTGTTTAATGGTTCTACAATAACAGTGAATGTTAAAGAACTCCTGGTAACTCATTAATACTGGCCACTTATTTCTTATAAGAAGAATATGAAGAAGGAACTATGACCATCATTTCATTACTAAGAAAATCATGATGGAAACTTCCTGAAAGCAGAGTGATATTTGTTTCCTTTCCTTTCCTTTCCTTTCCTTTCCTTTCCTTTCCTTTCCTTTCCTTTCCTTTCCCTTTCCCTTTCCCTTTCCCTTTCCCTTTCCCTTTC
>NC_034603.1:13962038-13980469 GCF_900095145.1 Mus pahari | reverse complement strand
AGGGCCTCTCCTCCCATTGATGGCCAACTAGGCCATCAACAGAGTCCTATTTGAACCCAGGCAGCTCATTCTCTACAACATGAGCCACTGTGCTCTGACCCCTTTCTAGTGTATGGATTTAGAGATCAGAGGACAGAGGATCAAGGTTGGGGCAAGATGTGAAGAGAGATGATACAGGCCATGTGTCTTAGTACATTTGTGATGGTATAACAAAATCTAGATGGGATGATATGAGAAAAAATGGGAGTGTATTTTCTCCCAGCCCTGGAGACAAAGCAGTATAAGAAAAGCAGGCTTTGGTGACCTGTGGGTTTTGTTGGTGCCTCGATGCTGTACCCTCCTCACATAGTTGAAGTTGGGAGGGGAAGCAAATGAAAGGCTGAGGGAAGCCTCCCCTCGAAGGTTTTACTCCCATTCTCAAAGCTGGAGCTCTAGTGATGTATTTCCTAATTACCATCTCTCATAAGACAGTCATGTTAGCTATTAAGTTTCCACGCACAGTCTGGAAGGAGTCCATTCAACTCACTGTATTATGGGCACAATCTTTCAGGAGTCAGCCAGTTGGAGGTCAGAAATTGAGTCTGGAAGAGCAACACAGAGATGGGGAAATAGGTAAATGGATTAAGAAGTTACTTTAGATAGCTTTATACTAGGTTTAGGGTCAGTCACAGATTCTTTTGATATTTATCCCTTAAAGAGGTGGATCTTGGGGGCCAGGAATGTTGTGGCGAGTACTTGTCTAGCATGGATGAAATCCTGTGTTTGATTTCTAGCACATTCCTGAAAAAAAAAAAAACAGGTGTGGTGACACATGTCTATATTCTCAACACTCAGGAGGGTCAGAAATTCAAGATCATTCTTGGCTACAAAGCAAGATGGAGCCCAGCCTAAGCTCCATTAGACTTTATCTTAAAAATAAAGCAAATAAAGAGGTGAAGCTTGCATCTCTTCCCCTTGACATTTAATGACTGACTCCTGATAGAATGTGGCTAAGTGACACCATGACTTTCAAAACCCAGAAGTTAGCCAGTTTAAAGCATTGTGGCACCCCTCTTCTTTCTTCTCATTTCGTCTTTATTTCTCTCTTTCCTTCCCCACATCTTTCTCACCTTTGTCTGGAAGCCAGATGCCCTGTCCTGAGAAACTTAAAGCCCTACAGAGAGACCGACACGGTGAGGTCTAGCAGCTGAATGAGGCAGTGACTTAGGGAGTCGAAGTTTCAACCTCCGTCAAGAGGGCACAGATTACATCCCAGGCCAGTCAGCACTCAATGTCAACCTTGCCTTAAGCTTTTCAGGTGCCCAGTTTGGGGGTAACTTATGATAATTATGGAGGGATGTTAACAGACAGAGCTAAGCACTGCACCTAATGTAGAGTACCAGGCTGATAAATGTCTTCTATGCTGAATTATAAGTACTAGTTGCTCCTGAAGATTTTGAGCAGATGAACAGCATAGCAGAGCTATGAATGTATCTGGTAAGCAAGATGAATTTGGGGTGTGGCTTCATAGTAGGGACGCATATAATGTTTCCAGCACGTGATGGTTTGGCTGGGATAGGAGCAGAGCAAACATGAGGTCCAAAAAAGCTGGGTTTCATTTGTCCCCCTCCCCCCACTTTTTTTTTTTTAAACTGCTAGCACCTTGGAGATGTCTATGGTGCCTGACACATCACAGGTGATCAATGATATTGATTGTGTGCATGGCAGTAGATGAGATAGTAATAATAATAATAATAATAATACATGTGGTGCCCTAGAAAACTTTGTTTCTACTTCTGCTAAGAACAGAAGCCCCTCCAGAGATGGTACTTATCACAAAGATTTCAGTTACCTAAGAATCTATTTTCTGTTTCTGTGATATTGATGGGGACCGGCTTGTTTTCAAAGCTGGGTCTTACTCAAAAGCTGACTTTAAAATTCCTTTTCTTTTTCAGATCATTCATGTCACAAGTATTTATTGAGCATCTATAATATGCTCAGTATCATGATGGGCCCTGGGGGGAGAAGGCGAGTGAGGGAAAAAGTCCTGTGGTGCTTCAGCACCTCCTTCTCAGCTTTTATCTCTGGGTATCTCACAAGTTTACTTTTGAAATAAAGGTTCATTTTCATAGTGGAATTCTTAAGTGGGGAGTGAGGAGATGAATCCCGGCTTTTAGGAGCTGATTTTAGAACTTGTAGATGACTTCAATGTTCCTGCTCACCCTTGCTGATAGGCCCTATTAATATTCAAAAGCTGTCACTCCGGGTTTGTCTTTGTTCTTCCCTAGACTAGACTGCTGGCTGAGGGAACCTTGCTTGTCTGGGGTTAGTCTCCTCACATTGTATGTGTGGGGGTGGGTATGACAAAAGGAGCTGGAGCTCCAGGATGTTAGGTTTCTTTTCCTTTAAATGTTGGGAATATATATATATATATATATATATATATATATATATATATATAATATCCAATTTAACCTTTGCCATTATTGTAAATAAAATTTGTTGTTGATGGGAGAACTCTCAGACCTGGTCAAGGCCTGCCATTAGGGGGCAGTTGCAGAGGACACAGTATGGGGTATGTGGAAGCCTGAGGGAAAGCTTCAGTGATGGCAGTTGTTTAATGAAGATCGGCTCCTTTTAGATTGACAGGTGTGTTGTCTCAGAAAGGATACTGGTACATACATACTAAGGCTGTTTGATTATTGATGAGTGTCTGTGAGCCAGAGTCTGGGGATCCTTACTGACACAGTATATACTATAGTAACTGTTGAAAGGCCAGACCTCAGAGTAAGCATTCTGGGTAGGGAATTAGATACAGGCTAGTAAAGCTCTCTCTCTCTCTCTCTCTCTCTCTCTCTCTCTCTCTCTCTCTCTCTCTCTCTCTCCTCTCTCCTCTCTCCTCTCTCCTCTCCTCTCTCGTCTTTCCTCTCTCGTCTCTCATCTCTCGTCTCTCGTCTCTCCTCTCTCCTCTCTCCTCTCTCCTTCTTTTCTCCTTCTTCTCATGTGTCTTTGTTTCTTTTTCCCTTCTCACCACTCCTCTACCCCATCCTCTTGCCCACCTCGATAGCTCTCTCTCTTCTCTGCTAACCTTGGGTGTCTCAAGTCTGTCTCACAGTAGATGGCAATCAGTGGCTCAGCACCCTTCCTGGTTCAGTTGTTGCCTCTGAAACCTCTAGCTGTCTTGGACTGACAGAAGAGGCTATCAGATTTCCAAGGCCACAGCCAAGTGTGTGCTGACATCAGAGGACTCCAGGCAAAAAGGCTATACAAACATGGGACTTCCCATGATCATCCCCCAATCCCCAGAGCACTCACTTGGGTTCTTGATATCAGAATAAGAATAACTCAAAATTTTTAGTGAAAGAAAATCCAAAAAAATAATGTTTACACAAAGGTTGGACTGTGTTCAATTTGAATTTTGCTTCCGTGTAAACCAAGGAGGCACATGCAAAGCCGCCTGCTCTGGCAGAGGCAGACACAACCATGATCATAATGCCAGCTCTGCTTTACCCTCCCCCCATTTGGTACCCACATTCTATTCTTCAGTATTTAGTTTTCTTTTATTCAGCCTCTAAAGTTACTATCTTGGTACTGGGTAGGGAATGAGAATCTTCTCTCTCCATTCCTGTTGATATTCAACTGTCTGCCTAAAAGTGATTCTTCTTCTTTTTTTTCTTTTCGTTCTTTTCTTTTTTCTTTGTAATTTACCACCATTTGGAAGGTAGATGTAGGGTGTGCTTGTGTGTGTGTGTGTGTGTGTGTGTGTGTGTGTGTGTGTGTGTGTGTGCTTGTGTGTGTGCCTGTTCTAACCTCGAACGAAGCACATTGACTGTCTCAGCTTGTGCATTAGACAGGAGACTGATAGGATAATGATGATGGGATGTTAAACGCTATCTATGTAAATCAGTTCCATCAATGGGTACAAGATTCAGCTACTTTAGGTCTTTTTTTTTTGACATACATTTTCATTTTTTTAAGGGGAATGATCTTGGATTGTTACTAACCTACTTTAGGAGAATCTACATTAGCAGACACATTACTATTTTGCATAAAATCATATTAAATTTTGGTATGATGTACAACATCATTTTCTTTCTAATGCTGCTTTTAACCTCCCCATAGTCTCTCTTCTATCTTTCTTTTGTGAGGGACCAGCTTCTGATAGGAAGAAATGAAGATGTTTCCAGTGGCCTCATTTGACAGAAGAACTGATATTTTCACCGATTACTTGAGCTATGGTGTCATGTGAGTAGAGCCTAAGAATGCAAATGTTTTCAGGTAAATCATCTTTAGGTTCAACAAAATGCTGCTGCCAAGAGTCACATTTGTAATAGGATGTGATCTCATCAAGGACAGGTCTATGTGCAAGGGTCAAAAGATGGCAGGAGATAAGAAGAATGGTAGAGATGGATCAGTGGGCTAATAAACTGAAAAGACCAAGAAAATAATAACAAGAGAGGTTATAGATAAAGGATGAGAAAAATCCAGATTAGATTGATCATCACTGTGTTATGCGTATTACTGACAGAAGCTGACTCACCTCTAATTATCAGCTATAACATACACAGAGTAGAGGTGGCCTGAAGTGTTTCTCAGATCCTTGACCTAAAAGGGCATCAACTTCTGTTCCTTTTCCTCATTTTCCCATATCTCCCTCCCTCTTTTCATCTCTTTGTATTGTTCTCTCTTGTTTCCTTTCTTTACTACTCCCCCTTAGTTTATCCTCCTTCACTTCGTTTCTGTCTCCCCTACCGTCTCCTTTTATGTATCTCCTCTAATCTTCCTTCCTCTTTCCTCATTTTTGCCTCATTTGTTATAAACTCTTTGGTCCAAGTTCAGCTTCCCTTCTTCCCTTCTCTTTCTCTCACATGCTTCCATCTCTGTTTTTCTTTCCTTCCTGCATCCCATTTCTCCATAACCTCTCTCCTAATTTCTTCCTCGACCCCTTTTTCAACTTGTCTTCCCTCTGCCCCACCTCTAGCTCCCTCCCCTGTATCTTTTGCTACCTTTTATATATAGATCTGTGCCTTAGCTTCCTCTGGATAGTGTGAAATATGACATAGGAAATTCCAGCATTACATGTTGATATAGTGGTAACTCCAGAGGGAGTTACCTGATGGCTTCTGGTTCAGTCCACATTTTAGAGAAGCGTTTTCATTGACCTACTTGAGTTACTTATCTATTCCTTGAGTTGGATTCACTGTGCCAGCAAAGTTAGAGCTTGTCTCCGACACTTGAGTCCAGTGTCTAGGCTCATTACTATTATCCAATTGTAACAGGGCTTGAAACAATGTGCTATGGGTAAGCAGCCCATCTCACCACAGTCATGGAAGACAGGAGCTGTTTTATTAGGTACTATCAACAGAAGAAGGAGGACATAATTTCTAGGGGTACAGAGACAATAGGTGTCTAGTACTGTCTCCAAGACAGGGAGATGAGACCTGTTTCCATGTCACTACTGTGCTATGGCCATGTGATCGATGCACATCATCATGTGATTGTGAAAGGACCATTTTTAGCTGGCCAATCTTCACCCTTTTGGTCTTAAAGATTCTTCTAGTTGATTAAGAAAGACCCACTTAAAATTCTTTTATTCAATCTCTTCATACAATATATTTTGATCATATTCTTTCTCCTGGATCACTACCCACACAACTTCGTGTTCTTTTTTTTTTTCTCTCTCTTAAAAAAAAACCCCACAAAAATGAAAAATCAAACCAAAACCAACTAAACAAACAAAAAACCCAACCCCTCCCATAAACCCCCCAAAACCCAATAAGACTAAAACAAAACAAGACAAACAGACAAACAAAAAAACCCAACCCCTCCCATAAACCCCCCAAAACCCAATAAGACAAAAACAAAACAAGACAAACAGACAAACAAAAAAACCCAACCCAACCCAAACCCAACAAAACCCAAAGCATACAAAACTAGTGGAGTCTGTTTTGCATTGGCCAACTACCTGTGGGGCTGGGGCCTGCCCTTTGTGGTTGATATACCAAGCATCACTTCATTAGAGAGAATTGATATTTTTCCTTTCGCAGCAGGTATCAGTTACAACTAGATTCTTGGTCAGAGGTGGGAGTTTGTGTCCACTTCCTCTTTTCCATTCTGGGATTTATGGAAAGGATCATCTTTTAAGATCTCAAACACTTCTTCATGGTTACCTTGTTATAAAGTCCACGTCCACAGTAAATGCACACATCCCACATAAGCTGTGTATTTGCTGAGCTCTGTCTTCCTTCATAGGCTTCTTCTCATTCTAACTGCACTGACTCTAGTCTAGATTCTCAAGTTCTGTAGATGATGTGGGCCAAATCCTGTTTACCCATTGTACAACATGACATGGGTAGACATATTTCAAAAACTGAAGAAAATCAATAAATTGATAACTAATCACAGGAAGGAAGGAAGAAGAGCTCAGTTCATAGGGTGATTGTCTAGCGTGTAGGAAGACCATCTCTAGCATTGGATAAACCTGCACTCATGCTTGAGATCCCAGTGTCTGAGGAATAGTCAGGAAGACTGGAAGTTCAAGGTTATCCTCAAATACTGAATAAATTTGAAGACAGCCTGGGTTATAGGATATTTTTTGGAAAGAAAGAAAGAGAGAAAGAGAGAGAAAGAGAGAGAAAGGAGGGAGGGAGAGGAGTGAAAAGGAGAGAGAGAGGAAGGAAGGAAGGAAGGCAGGCAGGCAGGTAGGTAAAAATTTAGGGACACATAGAATTACAGTGGGAAGCTCAAGGTATTCGACAGAGGAACATTTATTTCCATGGTGCGTGGGTGATTTGGGGTGATCAGCAGATTAGAAATGGCTTCTACCCTAAGGTGGGAAAGAAGAGAAGAGTGAAGCCAAGAGAGTGTAATGCAGCATTTTGCTTTCTTTACTCCAGTTTGGAGCTCACTGTCTCTTGCTCTTTGTTAGCATGCCAAGGTTTGATGTATAGATGGGCGTTGGCTTTGTCTGAAATGGTTTAAGAGAGCCAGTCTCCAAGTGGAGGCGAGGCTAGCTCAGCTTCCCCTTACCAGGCAGAGCAAGGCTTGCTGGTGACATGGTTTCTTCTCAGCAGCTTGTGGAGGACAGCATGGGGCTAGAGGGGAAATGTGGGGTGGGGGCACCCCTGCAGGTGGTGCCTAGAACTTTGTCTCCTCCACCAGGCTGTTACAGCGATTTTTGGCTGGGCCTGTGGCTTGAGCTGCCCATTTTGGATTTGGCTGGTGGCTCCTCTGGGCAGGCTTTGTGTCTTTGCCTGTTTGTGTTTGAATGCGACACATGGGCTCAGCAGTCAGCCAGGTGCCAACCATGTAATCCGATGCCATATGTTCCCAAGTCAGGAGAGGAGAGAACAGATTGTTTGTGTGTGTGTGTGTGTGTGTGTGTGTGTGTGTGTGTGTGTGTGTGTGACTTTGGAAGTAGGTCAATTACATTCATCTACATTTTTCTATCCTAGGGGGTCACAGGTGCAAAATGATTTGTGACCTATTTAGAGGGTCACTTATGGTCAAAATGACTAAGTATGAACTTCTATCTATGTGATTGTACACAGAGCATATTCCTAGAATACTCTTTTTATCCACAGCTCAAAAAAAAAGATGTTCCAGAGAATGTTCCTCACTGGCAATACTTTAAATATGAATTTAAAGTGTTGTTCTGAGAGGAAATGAGTGCCACTCATTTTATCAGCGTCTTCCTCTGTCCAGATGTTGGTTTGTCTGTGCAATTTAACACATAGGGTGGATGGAGCCAGCTGTGTCATTTCAGGGCTGCTTTTTGCTCTTCTAGTTCAGAAACAAAATTCAAGCTTTTGCCTCCAAAATAGAAACTATTTGACTTGAGGCATTTAGGCAATGGGAGCGGATGGCAATCCTTCAGATGGTTGGTGGGGTCTGAGAGTTTGCTCAGAGCTGAGGCATCCTGAGCTATTTGCAATCTACATCTAAGTCCCCTGGCAGCTCTAACTGAACTCTTACTATTTGTTGCACACTTAGGCTGTCCGATGAGCTTTGGGCCTTGCCAGCTTCCATCAGTTCTTCCTCATTACCCCATGGTTGCCTCTGGAAGCTGACCAGCATGGGTTCCATGCACACCCCACAGATCCCTCTGCTCTGGTATTCTCTTGAGTTTGGCTGGTAAGGATCCTAGCTAAAGAGTTTGGGAGGATAACAGAAGGGAAGTGAACTTGAACTAGATTAGACAGTTTGGGGGCATAAATCCATCCCCTGAAGCCATCAAGCTATTCTCTCCTCGAAAGCTGCAATACAGCCCTGATTCTCGAAACCTTATTGGCACAGTAAAGATGGTTCTGTCTGCTCCTTGAGTAAGAATGAGGACAGTTAGATAACACATACAAATTACTTCTCAGTATTATACAGTGTAGAAGCACATCTTTCTTTGTCCTCTGTGTCTTGTCATCACTCTGATGGGGGGCTCCGTTGCCTCTGTAATCTATTCTCTGGTGGGGTAGGTGTCTGGACACCTCCATCACCTTAGCTTACTGGAGGTTAGCTGACTCTAATGGGCTCTGTATCATGGCTACTTTTGTCTTTTTCTTTGTAAGAGTATGCTTTTCCCTCAAGAACAGGGGGGACACACCCAGGTTTCCAATAATTTCTCTAACTTAAAAAAAATTGATTCTTTCAGTTTTCACAAAAAATTGACTTTTTGTAAAATGCCATCTATCTATCTATCTATCTATCTATCTATCTATCTATCTATCTATAAAACGTGATTTCATTCTTTAGTGTACTGCATGCATAGCTGCATGGGAAATTACATGCATAGATTTCCTGGTGTTGACTTGACCGTGTGTATGTGGAGTGTTGGTTTTGCTAGCTTTTTGGTTTCTTCAAGGATATCCACTTTCCGTGTGCTTACAGATGAGATTAATGTCCAGAGTTTGGTGCAGTCTTTAGCAGATGCAGACACTCAGCTGTGGGCGTGTGAAAAGGAGCTAGGGAACATCTCACCTGTTAATCGCTGTGACCACCAAGCTAACTTTTAAATAACTTCCTATTGCTAATGAATTACCTATTCCTTTGTTTGTTTGTTTGCTTGCTTGCTGGCTGGCTGGCTGGCTGGCTCTGATACCCTTTTCTCTCTCTTCTAGGAAACTGGCATGTCGAGATTTTTTTTTTTTTCTAGAGTCAGTTTACTAGAGTCTAGAGTTTACTAGAGTCAGAGGTTATTTACTCGGATTTGAAAGTTTGCTGTGCTAAATCACCACTTTAGTGTTTTCTAACGAATCTGTTGTTCAGTTTTACTGGTACTTTTACATTTGTCATTTTTTTTCTTTATGCATTTGTAATTTTTCCTGTTTTTTTTTTTTTTCTTGATTGGGTAAGCTTTTTAGTTTGTCTGTTTTGTTGAATTTTTGAAAAGTCATCTTTTTTTTTTTGACTTGTTTATTAGTCCTGTAGTTAGCTTGTGAGAATAATACTGACTTTTATGACCTTTTGTGTAACTGGTTACTTTAAACACTTTTATTCTATAAATTTTCATTGATTTACTTTTAAAAGAATATAATTATAACATACACAAACTATAGCAGTTGTGCATTTACTATTCTTAGTAGCTATATGTAATTGTTGATTTTACATGTTTGCTGGAATCTTTATAAAAGATTAAAGAAAAAATTGAAAACTAATGGTCACTTCTTGTTGTTGACTTCAAAGGTGATGCATGAGTGTTCAAATGGTTCACAGGATTCTTAATTTGGGAGTTAGACATGTTCTCTTTCAAAAAGTTAGTTTCCTTTAAGTTAGAGGTGGTTTTAATTTTGTGAAATGCTCTTTTGAAAGTTTTCTTACTATTCACGTTTTCTCCTTTGACCTATAGTGAATGTTATTAATAGATTTTTATAATATTGAACTATTTGTTAATTCTTAGAATGACTCCATTTGATTAATGTACTGCTGTGTTCTCATTGTTAACATTTTGTTGAGATTTTTATATTAATATATTAAAACAGATTTGTCTATAATTTTTACTTTTATACTATTTTAGTATCAAAATTTTAATCCTTAATAGATTTCTGTTCGATTTATTAGAGTTCCAAATGGTTACTTTATTTAGACATCTAACACTTGTTTTGTTTCTATTTTTATCACTTTTTTTTTAAACCATGGTAATATCCTTGCTAGTGTACCCTGTTTAAGTCTCAGATCATTTAACATTTACTAATAGAAACTCTGGGACACCTTGAATACTGGAAATCCTATTATATTTCTGCACAGTGCCTTTTAATGCCAGGAGCTTACATTTTGTGTTTGTTTGAATGATGTCTGTCATGTCTACGGTACAGGGTAAGTACCATAAAGCCAGGGTTCATAGCTCATATTGCTCACCACTAAAGCAAGGATTTGTAGAATACTAACAAGTATTTCTCCAGCGTCTACCTCACTGATAAAGAGAACAGCCTCATTACATAGAAAAGGTTTTTGTCTTGCTGAATGCTTGTGTATGCTGAGATATCAGATTTGTTAGTCAGAACTGGGGCTGAACTGAGATTCTGTTTTGTTTTGCTTTGTTTTTTTTTTTTTTTTTTTCATATTTGGAAAAGGAAAAAAACGTGTTGGCAGTTGAAGTGGTAGAGGATGGGGAAACACACAGAAGCTAGAAAGGCAGAAATCTGCAACAGGGTCATGGAGACAGGAGTTCTAGGACTGTCCCCAAGATGAGAGGCACATACATTGCTTCAGAAAAATGGGGTTTCAAATGAAATGCTTTGTAATGGGAGTGTTCTCCATGACTCTAAGGACTTTAGGAAAGAATGCTGATCTCATCGAATGCTGCTTCTTCTTCTTCTTCTTCTTCTTCTTCTTCTTCTTCTTCTTCTTCTTCTTCTTCTTCTTCTTCTTCTTCTTCTTCTTCTTCTTCTTCTTCTTCTTCNTCTTCTTCTTCTTCTTCTTCTTCTTCTTCTTCTTCTTCTTCTTCTTCTTCTTCTTCTTCTTCTTCTTCTTCTTCTTCTTCTTCTTCTTTTGAGACGGGGTTTCTCTGTGTAGCCCTGGCTGTCCTGGAACTCACTCTGTAGACCGGGCTGGCCTCAAACTCAGAAATCTGCCTGCCTCTGCCTCCCAAGTGCTGGGATTAAAGGCATGCGCCACCACGCCCGGTGTCAAATGCTTATTCTTGAAGAGATTTCTTACAGGAGCAAAATTCGTTGGGCTAAAACAAGATTGTTCAGCAAACACAGGTCGTTCACTGTGGTCTGGTCTTCCTGCCAGTCTTCTTTGTTTTGTTTTGTTTTTGAGGTGCAGACTTCCATTTCTCCACTGACAACAAGATGGAGAAGCATTGTGGAGAGGCTGAGAGTGTGGTTCCTTGTGGTTTGTGTCCTCTGCTTTTCTCCCTCTCAGGGTGTCCAGATGCCACTGCACATCTGGCTGGAAGGATGAAGGGGAATCTGGAATGGGTAGGGTTTTGCAGGATCCTGGTCTGGCTTAGAGGATGAGGTAGGGGGAAGGGAGAGGAGGAGAAGGCCTTTTCTGAGGATCTTAGTGATACAGTTCTTTGGATAAAGGCCTTTCCTCACCATCTTCAACAAAACAGCTCTCTTAGACCGTATTCAACGAAACAGCTTTCGTGTGCCTTTATTTGGGCTGTAGGCATGCAGTTTATTCAGGGTAAAGCAGGGGTAAATATGGGCCTTGGGGAATGGGAAGAGATGTTCAGGATAAACTGGCCAAATGTTTCAAGTTTGAAGTTCTGGGAATGCCTCATTTGTGTGGAGAGGCGTTCCAGGAATCCCAGGAACTTGCTAGATGGGCTCTCATCAGGGAGAAGAGGACGACCTCAGGTCTGCCGTGTCTTCTCCAGGTAGAGGGTGAGGGGAGTCAGGATCCCTAGAGGAAGTCAGAGGAGGGGAAGCCCTGCTGGTAAAGAGAGTCTTCCATTTTGCCCTGATCTCAAAGGAGCTATCTGGTTATAGTAGGCTGTAACCTTAATTAGCAGGGTTTCCCCACAGTTCCTTATGACTAGGAAGTTGCTTTATCACCCACATCTAGTATTATGTTTAGTGGAATGAAGAAAGCAACACTACTTTTTCATAAGTTTACTGTGAGCACCGTGGGTGTGTGCACACATGCACATGAATCCTTGTGCATGTGCATGATCAGCCTTTAGTTGTGAGTCCAGTGACCAAGGATTCTGCATCTGGAGAGTCAACCAACATCAAATTCAAAAATAATGCTTTTTGCCACTATTTCCTATTGCAACAATTTACACAGTGCTTGTATTGTATACATTATATCAAGTAATCTGCAGGTGATTTCAAGTCTATGAGAGGCCTGGCATGGGCTCTATGCAAATATTATTTATTTTCTATAAAGAATTTGTGGATCCATGGCTTTTGGTGTCCATAATAGGGATCTTAGAACCTCCTCATGGATATTAAGGAATATGGCACACATGTGTGTGTGTGTGCCTGTGTGTTATTATAATTTAGTATAAATTAATTTTTTTAAAAAATGAAGATATTGAAAAGAAATGGGGCATATGATGGGCCTCAGAGGGATAGTCACAAGACTGATCTGTTGTAGATGCCTGTGAAGAAGCCCTCCATGATCCTCATACAGTCATACACATTAGCCAAGCCAAGAGGAGGCGGAAGCTTCGTTAGAGCCCAAGGTCTCTATTAAGTCACGTTCCTTTCTCAAACATCCGTGGCACTCGCCCAAGGAGACTGCTCTTGTCTTTCCCATGTTGTAGTTTAAGCGGGATCTGAGCTGAATTCTGTGGCTAAGTCTTGCTCATCGTGAGAAGAAAATGCATACCCTCGGTCTATTACTGTTTGTGTTTGCTTTGTAGTGGGGCCTGGTCCAGTAAAGATGCAGGAAAAAGGTTTCACGTGTCTTCAGTGCAGTGCCTCTTCTTCTACTTCCTTGCTGGGAGGAGCCCAACTCGCTTCGTGTTTTAAAGCTGATCAGACGCTCTGGTGTGAGGCCCTAGATCAGAAAGAAAAAGGGCTATTTTGATTTCTACCCTGTTCCTTCCATGCTGCAGCCTTTCCGGTTCCTTTTGAATATCCCTAGTTCTCCTGTGGCATAAAATGAGTCAGAATGGCAAATGAAACATGCAGAAGACATAAATTCTGGGCATAAAAGATATATCAAATCTACATCTATCAATTGACTTTATGCTATCTGAGCTGCCCCCAGGGTGTCAGTGGATCAGGTGAATGGATTTCTGCCACTGTGGGTAATTCCATAAGGTAATAGGGCGGACCCTAATGCAGTGGAGAGGCAATATTCTCCCAGTTATATATCATGGTTTAAAAGGGGGATTTGTATATTTTGATTTTGTGAGTCAATGAAGTTGAGTCCCCAAGGCACGCTTGGAGCTCAGCTGCTCTGAGACCATGCAGACATGCTGGCTCAAGGCCAGAAGTATGGTCTGGAAAAAAAAAAAAAAAAGGAAAAGAAAAAACCGAATCTACCTAGACTCCAGAGACCAGGCCCAGTGAGGATCAGTCCTGTGGCCCCAGAGAAAGCTCAGGATAGAGAAAATTACCATATAAATATTATACGTTCCTTTCCATTTAATTGACCAAGTTAACTATTATACCGAAGGGCAAATTTGTCTAGCCAAATTGGGGTGGGGTGGGGGGAGATCAAGCTGTTTGATTGACTGATAATACCCGAGCAGAATAGCTCAGTCCATTATTTTTGCTGACTATGATGATGTAGCTTTGAGACAATGGAGTCAGAGGAGAGAGTGGGAGAACAGAGAGCCGGGAGGAATAGCTAAAGCCCACTGAGCTGACCTTTTATTTCCCAAGTACTTGTCTTAGCATTTCTCTCACCTCAGATCCCTTTGTCCTTTCAGCAAGAAACTACAATTACTTCCATTTTTATGGTTAAAGAGATTATGGCATGGAAAGGTTAGACAACTTTCCCAAGATCCACCAAATTATTGGTAAGGAAGGAATTTGCTGCCCTTCTTAACCACCCCAACAGGAGAGACAATCCTTCCCAATGTGGAGTGTCATTTTCTAGGCTTCATGGAGTTGATAATGTAAACCCAGGAAAGTTTGGTAGAAAACAGGAGTATTATATCAGCATGGGGTGGCCTCTACGGCTTGGCAAAATTTGTACACCATACAGAGAAGCGTGTTTCAACCTTCCTTTAGATAAACTTTTTGCTAGTAAAATCCACGTTTGGATGGGAGCCCAGGTGTGGTTGTAAGATGTCTGATGGGCTGGTTTAGATTTAAGAGATTTCAAGAGTCCAAAAATAGGACCCAAGGTAGGACACCGCCTTCGATTTGATTGAGGTAGAGCTGTGCTAATCAGACCTTATCTCTGTGAGCCCAGGGCCTAGCACACATTAGGCATGTAGTGATAAGAAGGATTCGGTAAATGGGTTTCTAATATCCAACTCACTCTTCCAACCAGAAGTCACCTCTATTCTGTCACCACTATCCCAAGCAGACATTTATTTTAGGGTCAACTAATCTTAATCCCAGATCCCTGGTCCAGGTCTGATTGGGCAAAAGGGGTTTTAATGCCACTAGCCTGTGATTGGGTCAGCAATGGCCATGTGACTGGAGAGTGGACAACGGGAGTTGAGAGGAAACAGAGGCAGGAAGGACAAGGGTTAGCATTTCTATGGAATTTTTTTTTTTTTTTTTGATATTTGTGAAATAAATCCCAGAAAGAGAGCATCCTTCTCTTCCTCTGGAACTTGTTCTCATGTGACATCATATATCACAGTGCTCTGAGCTGTAAATTTCTCAAAGCACCAATTAACATCAGCTCTACAGGAGAAGGGTTAATTGATCACAACAAATAGTTCAGAGGAAGGTCGGGTCTAGGGTTGGTTGATTCCTTTCATGTAAGCGAGCTCTCTATGTATTCCTTTGTTTCTTGTTTCTTCGTGGGGACCAGATGCCTATAGCAGCCCTGTGACACATCTCACTAATGTCAGAGACACAAGACTGGGCAATATCCTGCCTTGGGCTCCTTGGTATGAGTAGGGAAAATACTTCAGGAAAGGTAGGGACCAACTTCTCCTTACATTGCCAAGATTTTGTGGCATCCACATTCTTTAACCAGCTGTGGGCAGACCAATGGATTCAACCATACTTGGCCAGGTTATTAATCATGTATGATTGCAAGGAGAGAAGGGAGTACGCTGAGCTCTAATTCATGAAAAGAACTGATCCTTGTGTTAGGATACAAGGAGGAAGACAGTGTGACAGTTGGCCCAGCCTTTGTTGTCAGCAGCGTGTGCAGTGAATTAAGTCAGCTCCAAAGATGACAGAATGAATCTGAGAGCCACTCCAGTGTTCTCCTTGCTTGATCCTGGAATGGTGACATTTTAAAAAGTTGCAAATAAATTGTCTTTGATACATCGAGTCATAGTTTAAATATAGGATTCCCACGTGGTAAGGAACATTACAGAATGAGCTCTTTAACTGGCCAAGCTCTTCTTTCCACTTGAGAACAGCCCAGCTTAGCCACAGAAAGCCACACTTGTTGGCCATTGAATTTTTCCATTAATTTCTAGAAGTCCACTCATCATAGACTTTTAGGATTGCAAGGAACCCTAAGGCCCTGGAATCTAATCTCTCATTTGAACCCTGATGACCTACACTGGAAGCTGTAGCAAGGGATGTTTTGTGAAATTTGGGTTAGGTCCTGGGAGTGTATATGAGGGTATCTGTAACTCTTCTATCAAACAAAGTAAGGAGAACCAGCTTCACATTTCAGGAATTTATTTAAATATTTCCATACAAATGCATGAAAGAGTACTGGTCTTATAACTGTGTTGATTTCCAACAGAAAATACCTTGATGAAATTTCATGAACTACACCTCAGTGACTAGAGGGACACTTTTCAGTTCTGAGAGGCTCTGTTGTGCTCTCACCAGATGTTAACTTTCGAAGCAACCCACATCTTTTAATTCTGTGATTTACTCTGTCTCTCCCCCACCCTGTGTGCATGTGTGTGTGTATATATTCATGCACTCTAATCTGTGTTTGCCACAGTATACATGTGGTCACAGAACAGTTTTATCCCCACTGTCGATGCTATCTATGATTTTGCTCCTTTTGAACCTCGTTCACCTAAGCAGAATCACGCGTTGTGTCTGGCTTTATTCTGTCCATGTAATGCTGGTGAGATTTGGCCGTATTATGGTGTGGAGCTCTGGCTGACTCATATTCATCGCTGCATAGTCTTAGAATGTTTGAACGTCCCATACTTCCTTTCGGTGATGAACAGTTTCTTGGCTTCCACTTAGGGTCGTTCATCACAGTGCTCCTTCAAACAGTCCCAAGCAAGTGTTTGATGTACACTTCTTTGCTTACCTTTGGGGAAATCTTGAGGCAGCACTGGAATTGTGGTGATAGGAATTGGATGTCTTAGCTTTAGTATCTACTGCTAAGTAATTTCTCAAAATGTTTATCTGACTGGGAAGAATCTGCTTTCCCCTTTAAAGGACAATAGCCTGTGGGAATGATTAGAAGGCTTTTTGTGAGAACTGTTGTGTCAGAGTTTCTGGGGTCAGAACCAGTTTGTCAATAAATGCATATACATTCAGCATATCTGAACAGAGCACATACCATGTATCTGGATGCCACAAGTGCTAAGCCTTCCTGGACAAAATGGAATAACGAAGAGGGAAACTTTTAATCTACAATCATGTCAGTAACCCTATATTTATAAATTGATAAATGCTACAGTGGAATTGAACATAGAACAACAGACTCTCAGCCTCCTGAGGAGAAACATTAAAAAAAAAAAAAAAAAAAAGAACCTATCTTTAACTGAAATAGCCTTAATTGTGCCCTGTCAGGTTGGGGCCTAATTAATCACTGAGTATGGTGTGGTATTGATGAATTGCCTGGGTGCTCTTTTACTGGTATAAATCTTTGATTTAGTGATTGCTGCTTCTGATTCATACCTTACCTACCCCCATGATCAATATGCATGATGGATGGATGGTTTTCGAGAGCCACCCACATGGAAATGCAGTTTCACATACACAGCGTGCGTGTGTATGAGTTAGTGCCCAAGACGGATTCCTGACAACGAGGCAGAGGGTGAGGTAATACTGTGTCTGAGGGAGGAGGGAGAGATGGGAGATGAAGTTGCAAGGATATCCTGAGAAAAGCATCCGGAGGACCCTTCCTCCACATTGACTCTTTGTCCACTCCTCCTCACCTTAAGTCTTTCATCTTAAGGATCTGATGTTGCTTGGGGGAGGCTATGTCTCCCAGCCACAGGAGAAATTCTCTGCAGTGTCAACACCATATATAATTTACTAGTTATGAATGTCTTTGCTTTCTGACAGAGCTCCTATTGCCAAGTTGAGGGTGGGGGTAAGTTGTGGTTTCCAGCAGCAGGGAATCTGTCTGCTGGGTGTTGACTGCTCCAGTTGCTAAATCCAGGTCTGTTTATCAGTGCTGACCATATTCTAAACCCTGAGCTAGGCACTGAAAGGACCCTGAAATTCCTTTGATCCACAAGGAATATTTTTTCTCTAGAAGGAGATGGGGACAGGGTCTGCTTCCTTTGTCTTCATTTGACTTCCTAATATGTATGAAACACTAAATGTCTCTTTGGTCCTGGTGAGACTCTTTAGTTCTAGTGTGCCTGGCCTTCCTTTCCTCCATCCCTCTTCCATCTCCCTCCTCATCTCACTTACAGATACGTCTTGTCATTCAGATTACTCATCTGCCCAACTTTGACCTCTCAGACTGATGAAACAAATACAGATGCATGCCCCCGACTGTAAAAGAAAAAGATCAAGACTCTTCACTGTTGTCCTCTAACTGTCATACTGGAATGATATCGTCAGCTGCTGTATGAACATGGGGCACTTTAAATTTCCAACAGCTTTTGTCCAGAAGAAATAGTCAAAGATATGTTAAAAACGCTTCTTATTGTATTTTTGTTTTTCTTAGCAAGAAGTAGGGAAATACATAGAGGTGTTTTGATTGAAATTACAGAAAAAGAAATTATTGAGAATGATCAAAGTTTCTCTTTAGAACTGTGGTGAAAATGAGTCTATCTAAAATCAACATGTAGATTTGTACCGCTGTGAAAATAAATTTATAGCATATTATTGAATAAAATAAAAGGCCAAAGAATAGCGTGCTTGACTTAGGACTTTTGGTATAAGGTAGGCATCTAGTGAATATTTGTTCAAAACTTAGAGATGAGTTTTTATAGGTCCCTATCAGCAAAAGCAAGCATATGAACATCACTCCTAAAATAAAAGGCTGAGGAGACTGCTCAGCAGATAGAAGTTATCCCTACAGAAGTCTGTGACGTGCATTTAATATTTGAAACCCACATGGACATGGAAGCAGAGAAATGTCTCTACCAAGTTGTCCCCTGAATTTTATACATGTGCCATGACTCCTGAACACCTCAAGTCCAACCTTCCCCCTCCGCCTCTCTCTCTCTCATACACACACACACACACACACACACACACACACAC
>NC_034603.1:13928516-13961855 GCF_900095145.1 Mus pahari | reverse complement strand
CACACACACACACACACATACACACACAGTAATAATAATTAAAGTTAAAAAGCTCCAATGATAAAGTAGGTAAAGGCTAGCTGTGATGGCATGTGCCTATAATCCTAGTACTTAGAAGGTGAGGTAGGAGGATTTGAGGCTATTCTGGGCTATACAACTAGTTCCAGCCAGCCTGAGCTACATGGTGAGAGTCTGTCTCTGAAACATGAAGATAATGTATGAAGGGATGAATTAATGAGTGAAAGAAAAGAAAGGAAGGAAAAAGAAGTATTTAACACTGGAAGTGTAGCTCAGTAGTAAAGCACTTGCTTTTTACCCTGTGACTAAATACTAAAGATAAAATATATTATAAAATGGCATATTTTCCATATACTTTGATACTTTTATTTAAAGCCTTATTTATTTGCACACTCCTGACCAAAAGAAGCTGTTTCCATTTTATTTTATTTATTATTAATATTAATTTTCAAGGTTTCTTTTTGGTAGCCCAGGCTGACCTGGGCACTTATTATGTAGCACCGGCTGGCCCCCCGCTCCTGACCCTACTGTCTCAGTGTCCCACATATTGGGATCCCAGGCATGTACTACCACTATTTCCTTTTCTAAGCAAGATTATTCTGAATAAGAACAGCTCTCATCTGTTCTGAGGGGGGCTGCAAAGTTCTCTTTCCTGGGATTTGCTCTTCCTTAGTAGGTGGGAGAATTGAGAGTTGCAGATGCTGGGGAGCTGCTGGGGTTTCTGCAGTGCCCTCAGGGCTGATGCAGTGGAGACTCCCCAGGAGAAATCTGAGGGATTCTGCTTTCTCCTCCTGGGAAGGGGTTTGGTTTCCATTGTTTGAAGCGAGGGGAAGCTAGTTATCACCACTGTGGCTTCCCCCTGCCTCCCGTCTCTGTCCCATCTCACCCAGGCAGATTTCTTGTTTTATCTGGCACCCAGTGGAGCTCTGTTGAGCAGAGCGCCCCTCTCTTCACCACTCTCATCCATTTAATTGATAAAAAATTAATAATCTAATTTTAGGGATGGGAATTCTCACACCATTCTCTGAGGCTCCCCCTCACTATGTGTCTTGGAGCTGCTGGTGCACAGAAGCAGCTAAAAGCAAAAGGCAGAACATGACTTCCGTTTGATGAGTCTTTGATTGGAGGACAGGGTAACATGGGTCCCCCTAGAAACTAGGAGGCTGAGGGAACATTGGTAGGTTCAAAAAAATATCACATCCGTTCCCTCTGTGCGTGTGGCTATGCTTGCGAATTTGTCAACCTGCTTACCTATTTTAACCCTGGATTACATACATGGGACAAGGTACCATCGATTTTGGATTCATTTCATAGCATGAGCTTCAAATCCAGCCAGTCTGCCTGCTTTCACTGGCTGAGGAACCTTTGGCTTCCACATCTCCCCCACTCCGGCAACTCTCGGAACTGAATTAATCAGGTCATCTACCTTTTAGGCTCAATGTGACTCTCAATATGCTTGCCATGCCAAGGATTCACACCCTGCTCGGAAGGCACCGGGTGCAATGCTGGTGACTGTTGTTCGGGACCACGCGTTAGGGCTCAGTTCGGGAGAGCAGTGTAGGCTGAGTATAGCCACGAGGGGTGGGCTGTTCCTCCCCAAGGTGTGTCTGTTTAAGAAGGAAGACTTTCTTTAAAAATTTGCTCATTAAAGGCAACAATGTAACAGATTGATGTAAGCCCGTTTCCCAGAGAGTCCATGCTCATACAGAAATTTTGCATTATCAAGCTGCCACATCTCATTCACAATTTAAGGGACAAATTTTAATATTTAAGTTGTCAAAGTCAGATTTTTACTTAGATCAAAGAGGCCTTTAGCCATGTCAAAAAGAAAAGAAAAAAAAAATCTAGGTATTTCGTTATACCTTGGGATTGGCAGGTCAGCATATACTGAAATGATGAGTGATTTGAATTAGACTCTCATTTATTTTTAAATGTAAGTTCATGAAGAGATGTAAAGTTTGTAAAGTTATGTGTATCATGTAGCTCCTTTAGTATAGAGTAAGCCCACAGTAGCTCCTTGCCCTTTTTACTCTCACACACACCACTATGGCCTGGCTCTTAGTGTAGACATGTTGAATGAATGATGAGAGAACAGGTTTATGTGCGTGCCCATGTGCTTAGGTGTGTGCTCCTATGCGTGCGTGGGGGTGTGTGGGGGGAGTTAAGAGGAAAGATGTTATCATTAAGCACTAGCATTTCATGTCAGCTCACTTTGTCTCCCACAAAGACGATAAAAATCAGTGCATTTGGTCTGTGTTTCATATTTGTTTCTTTCCCAACAGGACCTTGTAGGGTAGACACAAGTGCTCACTGAACTGGACCAGACTAAGCAGAGGAATACACACTTCTGTTGATTCTTGCCTAGGGAAAAAAGCAGGTATCAGCTCCTTCATTCCCTTCTGTGAGCTGCCCATGATTTTTGGACATATGATTAGAAGCTGATTGCCTATAGAAAGCAAGCCATGTCAGGAACAGGGTCTGGTGCTCCTAGCTTCTTGCCAAATGTTGGTGTCTCCCACCCCCACTAACCACTCCCCCCTCCAGCAGGAATACCAGAGTGCTACCCAGTTCGCCCGGACCGCCCACCATCGCCCGGACTGCCCACCACCGCTCGGACTGCCCACCACCGCGAGAACTGCCCACCATCACGAGGACTGCCCACCATCGCGAGAACCGCNGTGGCAACTTCAAAGGACTCAGGGGCATGCTGGGAACCCTTCCTAACCCTTCCTTGTACTTTTAAGCCAGTCCTAACAATAAAGATTCGAGCCTTGATCAGAAGTCTTTGCCAAGGCCTCCATGTTTCTTTTCGCAGCCCTNTTCCTTTTCAGGAGTTCCCGCTCTCCAGTTCGGACCCAGGTCACAGTATTCTGCAGGCAGAATCACTCAGCCAAAAATATTTGTATTTTAGTTAAGAAGGTCACTTCGCAATGGACCATTTGGATCTTATTGCTGTCACACCCCTTCTGCCCCCCCCCCCCCCCGCAGGCTCTTCTTCCTCAGCTAAGGGAAGGAGCCCAGCATGCAATCCTCCTGGTGACAATATTTATCAAGTGTATTGTCAAACAGTGATGGACGCGAGCTTCGAGAAAACAAGTGTGTCCCTTCTAAGCCTCAATTCTCTTGGACAGGCACCCAGAATGAAGCTGCAAGCTCAGTCTCATTTGGAATCTCAAGATAACAGATTCCAACGTTTCCTACCTTCCTCCTCCCCAAACCATTGGCTGGTAGGAGGCTCAAAGCCTCCAGGGAGAAAGAGTGGGTCTGGGCAACTGTGTTAGTTGAAATGAGAGTCTATGAAGAAAAGTTGATCCTGGATGGTTTCACAGAGAAAGGTCTTCTGTCCTCTGATTTCCTAAGAGGATCCACACTCCTTGTAAGAGAGAGACTGCTTCATTGAAAAAGAAAAAAAGGAAGGAAGGAAGGAAGGAAGGAAGGAAGGAAGGAAGGAAGGAAGGAAAGAAAGAAAGAAAGAAAGAAAGAAAGAAAGAAAAGGAGCCAAGAGTAGCCAAGTAGTGAATGAGAAGCAATTCCAGATGTTTTCGCTTCCCTACTCCAAGAGATAGTGTGAAGTGGCCTGACTCCGTGAGACGAAGCCTCTCAAATGGATAGAAAATGCAGCGTGTACCCGGACACGGTCAGGGACAGAGCTTCCCAGCCAATGTAGCTGTCTTGACAGCTGTGAAAGCAATGGCTACATAAACTTTCTCAAGGAGGGAGAGAAATAGAATGTGAGAGACGCTCTTGCAGTAAGAAAAACATAATAAATCCAAGCGCTACACATAGCCTAGGGCGTTTTATGGCCATAGCCAGGCACGAAGGAATGACTGGACTTAACTAAAGCTGTTAATTACCTGGGTGAGATCAAAAGCCCACGTAAGGGAATATATTTATGATGCACCTTACATGATGTACTTCAACTCCTTACTGTTTTTTTATTAATTGGCTTGATTAAATAGATTTAAAGAGCCCAGGCAAAGCCTTTTAAATCATATTCCATATTGATCTAATGAAATAGTCAATAAATTTACCAACATAGCCCTTTTCCTTTACATGCTCTGCAGGAAAATGCTTTGGTGAACGGTTATAACTCAACTCCAAACCTTGCTGCTATCCCACAGTGACTCATAGAGATCCGGGGGATGCTGGGAAAATCTTTTAGGCCATTTGTGGGAGTGCTTGAATAAGTGGTTTAACACCTATTTCCAGGCTACTCACCACCTTCCAGCCACCCCACCTCCAGTCTTTCATTGCTTCATGGGCCACTTTCTTAAGCCAGTCAGGGCTGGGTGTCTTGCTAGGCCTCTTTGCTTACCTTCTGCCCACCCCATCGGTGACCATGTCCACTCTTAGCCACACCACTCCAGTCTTACTTGAGAGCCTCTGACTTATGCATTTGTCCACTTCATTATGTAAATATTGACAAAATGAGCCTCATAAACACAATCAGATATGCTCAGGTAAAGAACAATTCTGCAACGGGGCTCTTTTAGTCTCTCCATAAATCTGGACTCAATCATGGACAAGTTTCCTAAAATAGCTTTTATTGTGTCCCTTGTTTGACCTCGTAGAGCAAGCAGTAAAGGCAGCCGAGATGAGAGGTGCATACAGAGGAGGAGGGGTATTTTATGGGAGTTTCTGAGACCCTGACATTTCCTATATTCTTCCCCTGAGTGTTAAACAAGCGGGGGTGGGGGTACCATTGCGGGCAGGTCTTAACATTTACTTAAGCTGTCTCCATCCCCTGAGTTCTAACACACTGAACTGTAACAGATATCAGGACTTAAACTTAGACCTAATTTAGAAGTATGTCCCCTGTAACCCATACCTGGGTGTTAGCCATAGTTAAGCTATCTACTCATCTGAGCATGTGCAAAGCAAGGCACCCACCTGCTGACGCGACCATCCTAGCTATTTTGTTCTGTACTTTGGTTCTCTACCCATAAATACTTGCTGCCTGTCTTTAGATAAGAGTTCTTGGACCCTCTTCTGTTTTAAGGGCTGCTGAATCATGGGTTACTCTTTGTTACAAAAGCTTTGTTCAGCTTCCTCTGTCTAAGGATTTTACTCTTGTATTACGGTGATTGAAGTGTTCTGGGGACAAGACCTCTCTGCCCTTTGATATCAACTCAGGACAGATGTAACATGATTAACCTGAAAAACCCTTAATGCAGTCACAGAAGGCTGTGTTACTAACTCCGTTGACTGTAGGTCATTCTTGCTTGCGTAGTCTGTTTTTTGTTGTGGTAACAAAATACCCTAGACCAGCAGGTACCTTATAAACTATAGCAACACGATTTGCTCACAGCTCTGGAACTTGAAAAGTCCAGCGGCATGGTTCTGTCATCTCACAAGGTCCCTCTTGCCTCTCAAAAACATGGCAGATGGTGTCATGTGACTGAGACAGAGCAAATGTCCCTGCTTGCGTCTCTCATCTTAAGAGGCCATCACAGGGTGCCTATGTTCACAGTTAGCATCTCATCAGAACTACCTGTAAATACCATAAACATAGGAGCTTGGGAATTAAGTTTCCCAAACAGAAGGTTTTAGTGGATATATGCAAACCCTATCTGACCCTGAAAAAAAAAGGAAGGAGAGCCAAGGAACTATGTAGTTGTGAAGAACTTCAACTGTTTATTCTTGAAATTATTATCCAGATCTCAGCCATGACCACAGATCAGTCTGAGCTTGAAGGATGCCTTTGGCTTTAGTGTATTCTATCTTACTCTTAGGTCTCTAGTGTCCTACTTAATGTGGTCTCATAGATTTACTTGTAAATGTGAGATGTGGAACAAGACTCTCATCTTGGGGATATGGGGCTGGTGAAATGTGGCCAGGTCTGGGGTCTACAGGAAAGGGGACTTGGCATTCCGTAGCTGAGCTTCGCTGACTTTGCCTTCTCTACCAGGGCAGCCTGCAGAGCCACTGTGATGCCATAGATGAAATGCCCCTTGTGAATTGGAGTGTTGAACTTACTCAGGGTGTCAGAGAAACCCCTGTAATTGAGGCTTTTCCCTCTCCTCCCCATCTCCAGCCTCATTCCATCTTCAATTATCTGGGTAATTTGGTCCTGAGGGCATACATTCCTTTATAACACAAATCCATTATGCAGAGAAGAGTCATCAGGAAACGACTCAAATTGCACCCCGTACTCAGAGCCTAAGGTTGTGGAGCAGATCTGGCCTTCCTTAAGCCAGCCCAGCTCTCCAGCTTCCATGCAGGCCTGGAGGCTGGACGCGCACAGCTCTTCCCGCCACCATCCTTTGTTTAGCAAGAGCTGTCTGTCGGGAAGCCCCACGCTGGGGCTGGCTGGCTATGGCTTCTGCCCAAGGCCACTGTCATTGCCAGCTTTGCTTGGCCTGTGTCAATGCTTTCATTTCAGCCAGGGACCCAGAGCTGCTGCCAGGCAGGCAGGCATATGCTTTCGCCTTGTCTAGCCATCTCCAGGAGCCAGGGACCCAGGCCTTTTAATTCATCTACACCTCAGGCCTTCTGGTAGAGAGCTGGTTTTCATGACTGTGCCCTGACTGGAGTTGTGTCTGTGTTGCAGAAGGCCCATGAGCTGCCTGCCTGGGGGCCTACAGGACACTCAAGCCAAATGCAAATATTTCCAATTTAGGCTTTGGAACAGGGCATTTTTAGTGTTCTGGGCAAACACTTTTATCTGGCTTTATTCTTTCTGGTTACTGGTGCTACTTAGCTTTAGTTTGGTGTACGTGGTATCTCTTTACATTTCTTTCCTTTGGTGGTTATGGTCCAATAGAAAAGGATGTCTGAGGTGGGGATATGGGGCTGCACAACCTAGCAAGGGACCTGGATTTTAGACTAGGGGAAACAAGTGTCTACTGGTTATCATTGTCTCCCTGCCTGGTTAGGTGTCTTTACCCAGACAACAGAGATTCCCTATGTCTGATTTCTGTCACCTCCCCCTTGCCCAGGAGAGTGTCACAATGTAGTAAGTGCTCAGGAAGAACCCAGGACATGTGCACACAGGCTCACACGCTGCTCCAGGCTTAGCAGCTTTGTGGCTTTGTGTGCTTTTTTTAACCATCGCTTTTCTGAGTTTGTTCCATTCAATTTGGTTGCAAAATGTGTGCGACCATGCAGAAGAGTGGTTGGCACAGCCCTGTGCTTCATAAATGTTGTCAACAGTAAGGTGAATTATTCAGGGGTAAGGATCTTTTTCTATTTATTCAGCAACTATTTGCTGAATATCAGATTAGTGCCAGCTACAGTTCTATATGGGGGGGGGGGATTCTAAGGGTCTGTAATATTATGGTTCTTGTACTCTAGTGGCCAATGTGCTACAGGGATCCACTTGTTTCTGCCTCCTTAGTTCTGGGAATATAAGAATGTGCCATTATGCCTGACATTTTTCTTTTATTTTAAATATGGATTTTGGGGCACACATTTTACTGATGGAGTTGTCTCTCCAGCCTCAAAGGTTTTTTTGTTTTTTTGTTTATTGTTTTTCTGGTTTTTCGAGACAGGGTTTCTCTGTGTAGCCCTGGCTGTCCTGGTACTCACTTTGTAGACCAGGCTGGTCTTGAACTCAGAAATCTGCCTGCCCTCTGCCTCCTGAGTGCTGGGTTTAAATGCGTGCACCACCATGCCCGGCCCAGCCTCAAAGTTTTAAACTTTGCTTGTAATTGTTTTTTGTTTTGCATAATTGTTCTCATCATGGCATTTTGCCTACTCTCTGACTTATATGCTTGTTACTATCACATCCATTCAGCAGGCCAGAGAGCTAAGGCCCAACAAGGCAATTTGTCAAATCCAGAGGGTTTGTAAGTCATCTATAATTTAGGAATGCCATTTTCAAACCTTGAAGCTTTTCTGCCTAGATCGTCTAGTGTCCCTAATTGTTTGAGCAGAAAGGGGACCCAGTCACTTTGTCAGTACTACATATCCACACAAAATCTCCTAGACTTTGACTTCTCCCTTCTTCCATCTCCCTCCCCACTTCCCTCACCCACCCCCACTTCCCTTCCCTTTCTCTCCCTCCTGTCCCATCTTGTGTTCCTCCTCCCCTCTATTTGCCTTTCCCCTTCCCCTTTCTTCTTCCCCTCCTCCTCCCCCCTCTTCCTCTTCCTCCTTCCCCTTTCCTCCCCCCTTCCCTTCCCACTTCCCTTTCCTCTCTTCTTCCCTCCCCACTTCCCACCCCTTCCTCTCCCTCCTCTCCCATCCAGTTCCTCCTCCCTTTCCCTTCATTTGCTTTCCCCTCCCCTCCCCTTCCCTCCCCTCTCCTTCCTTTGCCTTTCCTTCCTTTGTTTCATTTTCTATCTTTTAACTTTTGTTGTACAAATTGAAGTCTGTGGCTCCTGTCCCAGTTACACACTGCCCTAAAGTCGGGTTTTATTCCTTTTGACAAACCTTCCATCTCTTACCTTGCATGCCAATTAATCAAGCTTAAGTAGTTTTGAAGTTCCCTTTGTGCTGCTAGACTTTGGAAGGTGTTGAAGTATCAGCCTTCCAGCTTTCAGCACCGTTTTCCCCAGATAGAAACCAGCTCTGCAAGAAAGTCCACTTGGTTTGCCATGTGAGGGAGGGTGTCTAGTCCATGCTTGAGAGGGATGTGGTCCTTAATTGCGTCTCTGTGTGGGATGAAGGAAAGAGAAGATGATCTTTCAAATAAACTTCCCTGAAGACAGTCTTATGTTAGCAATTTAGAGCTTAGAGATAACTTGTAAACTGCACTTACATCAAACGTGGGGTTGGATTTTGATGCTGGTAGTCATCGTCCTGTCCAAAGTCACAAAGACCAGTATGTTATGTGCCACATCCCTTGGAACTGCTGATGTACCTGCAGACCCTTGGAAAAAAGTTGAGAATTTTTGACCGGCTGAGCAGAGTGTTAACTGGATTAGAGATTTCATTACCTTTCATGATTCTTCTCTGATGTTGTGGAAGGCATGGAAAACTGGGCTCTGAAGAATCCCACACCGTTAAGTACGAGCTCAGGGCCAGTCTTGGTTAGGAGGAGAAATGTACGATTTGGGTTTGTGCATTTGTTCTTTTTTTTTTCTCTGGGATGATAAACTTCCATGTTGGGTGGGCTTTATGACATAAATTTAGTCCCTACCAGTGGCTGGAAGGTCCTGTCTGGCTTGGGGCCAGCCACCTAACTCCTTCTGCACCATATACGCTGCTTATCCACTCTGTTCACACTACCCTGCTTCCCTCATAAGCACCCAGTCTCAACTCCACTATGCCATTTGTCCATGCTGGTCACGATGGTTCTTGTCTATGGATGGCTTTTTTTTTTTCCTCCTTGGGACATTTGGCAGTATTTAGAGATGTTTTTGATGTCCATGATTGGAGGTGATTCTGTAATGCACAGTGAATTGCTAGAGGCTGGATATACTGCAGAATAACCTACCACAACTGGGGTAATTTATATCAGAATATGATTCAGTAAATGTTATTGATGCTAAGACGCCCCACAGAATTCCACACTCCCTTGAAACTCATCTCCCCACCTCCTTACAAGCAGCCCTTCTCCCTTCCCAGTGCTTTTCCTTCCTACGTATCTTTAAGCCTGGTCCCAAATTTTATTTTTTTTTGACCTTTCAAACTCATTCGTTCTTTGCCTTCCTTCTCTGGAGTATCAGATGCCCGTAGTGAGTGACCCTGTCTGCTTTCTTTTGAATCTCTCATTCTTCTGCAAACTAAGACCCATGCTTGGCACGTAGCACACACTTACACAAGTTTTTTTTTTTTTCCACAGATAGGAAACAAAGCAAAGAAGATAGGGAGAGGGAAGGAAGGAGGGAAAGAAGGGATTACTGTCTGACTAAGATAATGAAAAGACAGAAAGTTTATGGACAGAAAGAACATGCCCCAGTGCTCCAAAGATTTATACCAGAAAATTCTGACTATGAACACTGTTTTCCTATAACATGCAGTTGGCCATAAGAACACTTTTATGGTGGGGAGGGGGGCTTGGTAATAATTCCTGAAGAATCATGGATGCAGGCAGGTATTGAATGGTCAGAAGTCCTCCATAAGAGTTTGTCATAGAATGTAGCAGACTGACTATCAGAGCCGGCTCTCAGTCTGAGTGTTGCTGATTGTCATCGGGGCTCTGTGAGCTACTTTTCGCATTCTGAGATCCACAGGGCCATCCTCCACTTATTTCCTCAGTTCTGGTGGTTCTTGATGTTTGTTGTTTTTACATGGCCTATGGTAAGTTATTTCTGAAGATTACACACGCAATTATGAATAGTTCAACTGTATCTTAAGAGAGAATTCCAGTTAAAATGTTGCTTGGACTACCAGTTACTAAATAAAATGAATTCAGTGCAGGCTGGGTAGGGTGGTCCATGCTTTTAATCTCAGCATTCAGGAGCCAGAGGCAGGTGGAACTCTTGTGAGTTCTAGCTGAGCCCTGTCTACAGTATGACTTCCAGGCCAGTCAGGGCTGTGTAGTGAGAGTCTGTTTTTAAAAACAAAAAACAAACAAACAAACAAACAAAACTATTGAGATACGGTTACTGTAGACACTGGAATGAAGATACTTGAATCTAGATTTGTTTATAGATAAGGGGACAGCAATGACCTTACAGTCATGACCTACTTGCATTATTTTTGCCTCACAGTTGGGTATGAGTGGCCCTACAAGACACACACAAAACACATGTTTCAGAAAAGACTTGACTTTATCAGTTTTGCCTCTGGTTTCCTACTGAGCCTTTAAACTCTGGACCATTCCTCCTCCCTGCCCCCATCCCCCACTCCCAGCCGCTTGTCTTTATCCCCTAATTACATGAGCTTAACTTCCCCTGACCTACAGAGAGTCAAGAAAAATTGCCATATAAAGCCCTGTTGTATTTTGGTCTGACCTATGGGTCCTTTAAATGAAGCCGGAATACAGCACAGGGGTTTGAGCTGCCAATGTTTGGACGCCCATAAGGCGCATAAATCTCTCCAAAACCAAAGGGGCAAAGAGTGTGGTGATTTCCAAGCCCCTTGGATTTGTGACACCTCATGGTTTGATTTGCTAACACCTCCTTCCTCTCTTTTCAAGTAACAGCTGTGTTGTATGTTTATCCACACATTAAAGTCAGTCGTTATTTATACCCCTTCCTTAGCATTATTTTGAAGGTAAAAACAGAGTGAAGTACTTTCTTTTTAGAATTTTTAATATCATCTGTGTAGGCTGTGTTCTTTGGGGTTAACTAAGTTTCATTTCTCTATATACATTTCTGGCCCCACTGTAGCTACAGCAAATCTAGCTAATTCACCATTGCCATCTTTGAACTGTTGTTTTACATCTTGTGTGATACTTCACTATACTCTGTCCTGTATTGCTCTTTTTTTTTTTTTTCTAGCATATTTATATATCGTGAAGTACATCACTTTCAGAATTTACCCAGGCTAGGCCAAGAATGGATAATGCAAAATTATTTCCAATATCCAATGCTAGGGTAGGGACAATCTGGGTTTAGAATGCAGTCTTTATTGGGTAACTTCATAAAGAGAGAAGCCCAGTGTACCTAGAGGGAAGTAAGATCTTGGAAAATGAAATCGGAGAGCAACAAGCAGTGCCCTTTAGAACACTGTGATGTACCCAGAAACTCTCACCTTAAGCTATTGCAGGTGCATGTCTCTACTCTTTGATAATGGTGGGAGGATGAGAGTGAGCATCCTGGCATTCTTAGTCTTTCTTCGGGTATCATCAGTACTCATGGACCTCCATCCCTCCTCTCCTGTGCTCCCCTCACAAGAAGAGTAGGAGAGGACCTACTCCGTACCAGCATCTCATCCCTTCGATGGAGCTTCCAAACAATGGAAAGTTTTAGTTCTTTGTTCCTGGCCCTGAGTGCTACAATTTTGAATCCAGGTAATTTTTTTAAAGTCTCATTTCAAGGGCCGTGGAGCAAATCTTTTACTGAGTTTGAACTGAGAACTGTTTAAGAAATACCACATTATATAACCTGCTCAGGCTGTCTTTGAATGTGTAGTTGAGCAGCAGTTGGGAGTTTAGCTGCCAGTATCCCGAATGGCTTCATTCAGGATGAAGTTATGTGACTCCTCCACTGCTCTGAGGGTGGTCTTCCACTTACTCTCATTCCATGGCTCTGAGTACCTCCTCTTATTAGAAAGCTCAGCTGATAACTCCCTACCCATAATACTCCTTAAGGGACACTCCCTTATTCCTTGTATCACAGGCCTGCTTTGGTTGGTCATAATTGGTCTGATTAGGGATGACCCTATGTGCTAGCTTGTAAGCTCCAGGTAGCTGCAAGCAGTGGCAGAAGCATGCTCCCGAGTTGGAGTGATGGCTGTTCAGAGCTACATGCAAATGAAATTTAGGATGCAGCCAACACTCTAAGGAGAAGCATTGTTGAGGGACAGAGGAGGTTTTGTAGACCTACCAAGAAAAATCAAACGGATGAAAGAGACCACAAACCCTTCCTCTGCGAAATCTGTATTTAGTCTCTAACTGCAAATCTATCTCCTATTTCTGCCCCATACTGGGAAGGTACACATACAATAAATTCCCATTTTTATGAGCCCTTAAGCAAGACTCTCCCTTGATACTAAGAAAACTTGATCTTGTTACTCACCTAATGCCCACTAGCCATATGATCACCACCTCCTGCTACGGAAACTCCTTGGTTTCTTAGTAGGATATAACTTCTAATGGCTGGTCTTGTGTCTCCCCAAAAGAGGGGCCTACCAGGCAGGTTTTGAAAGCATATGGCATCATCATTTTGCTTGAATAATCAGTGCTAGTTCTTACTCATGAACAAGATCATGTTTCTTCTGAATCAGTCCTGCTGTAGCCACAGTTCTCATGCCTTCTGAGCACTTTTCCATCAGTGTTGGCCTAGCCTATATGACTGTTGGAGGAATGTGGTCAGAAGTGTTAGAGAATAGAACCCAAGTGGCATCTCAGGCATAGAAGTCTTCTTCCAAATGTTTGCCTTTCTCAGGAGAAGAATGTGCTCCAGGGAACTTGCTGGTCCCACAGGGATAACAGCTGAGTTAGAACAGCCCCAGTTTGTACATAGACCTGTAGCCCTAGGTCGCCACTGTAAGAGACCTGAGGATTTGTACGCCTTAGCAAATGCTTATTGTAGCATGTGAATGAGATTTTGTTAGATAACCATAGCTGGCTAACAACTGTGTTCTGAAACTTTGGCCTTGTTTTGTATTTCCTCATGATCTGACTGTCCTCTGTGGCTCTTTCTCTGACTTAATACTAGTTCTGACCCATTGGCTCCCAGGTTTTTATTTTTAATGTGGGTTTTCCTCATCCATATCTTACACATAGATACAGTTGTTTATTGGTCATTGTCTTAGGGTTTCCATTGCTGTGAAGAGACACCATGACCAAGTCAACTCTTATAAAGGATGACACTTAACTGGGGCTGGCTAACAGGTTCAGAGGTTCAGTCCATTATCATAAAGGTGGGAAGCGTGGCAGGGTCTAGGCAAGCATGGTGCTGGAGAGGAGCTGAGAGTTCTGCATCTTGTTCCAATGGGAATGAGAAGAAAACTTGTCTACTAGGCAACTAAGAGGAGGGTCTCAAAGCCCACCCCCAAAGTGACATATTTCCTCCAACAAGGTCCCACCTACTCCAGCTAAGCCACACCTCCTCATAGTGCCACTCCCTGGACCAACCACCACAGTCATCTCAATGCTTTTGAGGGCTTCTTTAAAACCACATGTCCACGTGGCACCACTTACTGCTTTCTCATAGCCTTAGCAGGCTGTTTTTCCTTATCCTTGCTCAGGGGCTAGCACTATTCTCTGCTTAGCGGTACAAGCCAGAAAAATCAGACTTTACCGTGACTGTGTTTTAACCCCTCGACTTTGCTATGTACGTGGTCACTCATCGCATGGATTTCTGCTTCTCAATTGTTTTCTGAAGTAACCACAATTCTCTGTCTCCAGTATTGATGACTATGGGTTAAGCTATTGTCCTCTTTCACCTGCCAATCGCTTTTTAGAAGAAGTCGTAGAGTAGAGATTGTGGGTGTCTTGCCATCTCTCCTCTTGTCTCCTGATGAGGTTTCCAGAATGTTCTTTCTGATATGTGAACATGGCAAACCTCTCCAATAGCCCCTCTTCATTTACTTCAGGGCAGAGTCCAGACTTTTTACCTAGGCATATAAATCTCTTTATGATTTCACCTCTTGGGCTTTTTGCCGTAATGACCCAAATAGGATGGTGCCCTCAACCCTGAAGGGGGTAACACCTATGTGGATGCTAAGTTCTTATATGAATCCAAGGGTTTGACTTAACAGGGGTAGTAAGGGAATATTAAAAAGACAGACACATAGACTCATGCATAGAAAATCTGGGGTGGTGTGGACTGGGCTCTCTCAGAGAAAGCCGCAGAAGCCTGAAGCTCAGAATGTTTATTATATAGAGTTGGACAGAAAGGCAGGGTTATTTCACACAGCTGAATCTGGAGGCAGATTTATCAACTCTGTAGGAGCAGTCTCTGCAGGAATAAGTCTTCAGGCTGTAATCTTAGGGCTGCAGAAATAGCATAGAAAGGAGTGGGCATCTTTAGTACACACCATCACCTTCACACTTGGACCAGCGGGGAAGGCTTTGCCATTAACCTGAGCCTAGCCCAGGAAGGCTTTGTGCTTTCCACGTGTCTAAGGCTTTGCAGTCTGACACATGGGTGATACTCATGTCAACAGCACACATTAACTCGGGACTTGCCTCACTCGGGACTTCCTCTACTCCCCACCTATGGAAACACTAAAAAAGAGATGCTCTATGCGTACAAGTGCCACCCAACAAGAGAGCTTGTTTCCTGATTCCCAACCCCAGTCGAGGCTAGAAGGCTACACCGAGGGGTGATGATGTCTGAAGAGGGAAGCAGTGGCCAGGTAGGACTGAGATACCTTGTGCTTGAGGAATTAAAAGAGCAGATTGGTAGACCAAGAGTAATGTAGGTTCCAGGACTGGACAAGATGGCTCAGTGGTTAAGAGCACTAGGTGCTTTTGCAGAAAATGCAAAGCCAGTCCCTAGCTACTACTGCCTGCCAGTTCACAACTGTCCTTAATTCCAGTCTCAGGAGATCTGTCGTTCTCTCTCTGTGGTGCATAGACATGTACGTAGGCAGAACACTCATACACATAATAAATTTTAAAAGAAAGGAGATCCTAATGGAGACACAGAGGCTTTATGGGCCACGTGACAAAGCCTGGTCTCTATCAGAGCAGAAATTGATGATCAAGATTAAAATGTTGATCAAACCATGAAACTATAATTACTTCAAATAATTTCTACTTGGGGGTTTCTTAAGACTTTTTACACCTTAGATTTATAGTTTTAAAAATGATTGCAGTAAATGACTCTGTAATGAATTTTATTGACTCTGAGTACACAGGTCAAGGGACCATCCTGAGGTCATTTAGACTGTACCCCTGCCTTCAGGAAGAATCTTCAGTAAATCTCTCCTGAACAATGGGTGTTTGTTGCCAAAGGTATTCACTGCAGAGAAGTAATCGCTGCTTTTGTTGACAGATTTAGAGATGTTTTGCCAAACACTATCTTAAAATACTATGATTAGATGTAATTTTGCAAAAATGAGTCTATAATGGCGGTGATTCACTTGCTGTTATCAGTTGAGGAGTATCTTGTATTTACAGTTTATTTAATTTACATTTGATTAATTTGTACTGAGTGCAAGCAGTTACTCTGTAATTATCTCTTTGTCTACAGCAGGATACATGCAAAATAATGTTTGGAAGATTGTGAAGTCAGAAGATGTTAGCATAGAAAGTGCCCCTGAAATAATCTCTTACATCTCCTTCTTGTTCTGAAAGCACATCCTTTACTACTCCAGTTCTGCGGAGGTCTGCAGTTCTGTATCCCCCACACACTCAAACACAAAATATCACTTATCTCTCATTTCACAATTTAGGTTGCTGTAAACAGCAAGTTTTGTTTGTCTAGTTCTGCTAAATCCATCATCATTTGGCAAAGCTGTTCTTTTAAACATACTTTTCAGGGACTCATACACACAGATATTCCACAAACTTCTCCCAGATAACAACTGCTCTAGGGCTGGATATATCTCAGTTGACAGAATGCATTCTGAGCATGTGTGAAGTCCCAAGTTCGATTCCCTGGTGTCCCATAAACTAAGTGTGATGGACTGAGTTTGTAATCCCAGCTCTGAGGAAGTAGAAACATGGCTATGGGGAACTCAAGGTCATCCTTGGATATATAGAAAATTTATAGAATATAATTTTATAGAAAATTGGATAGCTTGAGGTACATGAGATTCCATCTGGGAGGGATGAGTGGAGGGCAGAAATACTCCTGGATTCTCTTTCGCCATATATCCCTTTAAGTTTTCAGAATGTATTGACTGCTTAGGAAGTTGTGTTTGGTGGCACTTCAATACACATTGGGCACAGATATTATTAACCAGGGGTCAACAAACAGTAGCCTTTGGGCCAAATCAATTTTATTGCCTATATTTTCATAGTCTCTTGAGTTAAGGATGGCTTTAAGAAATTTTAAGTGTTAGAAAGCATTCAGAGGAAGGACAGTTGACGACATGTGAATATTGTATGAAATTCAAATTTTGGAATCCATGAATAGTTTTATTGGGACGCAACTACATCATTCATTTACATATAGCCTTTGAGTGCTTTTACCCTGCATGGACACAGTGAGCCGTGCAGTGGCGACAGTCTGGTCTGCCGTGCCTTAGATATTTATTATCTGCCCCTTACAGAGAATGTTTGCTGATTCCTAGCCTGACGTAATTGTAGTAATCTCATTTCCCTTGTGAATGATTGGTTTGAGAACGAGCATAAAACCATAATCCTGGGAAATGGAGAATCAGAAGTCTGATGGGGCTTCTGGGAAAGGTTTCTAGGCTTCTGAAGAAAGCATAGGAGAGACAGACAGTTTCTTCACTCTTTGTTGTTGCTATTGCCGGGTAAGAGAGTTGGTGCTGTGGCAGCCCACTTGTGGCTATAGAGTCTCTAGCTTGAAGATGAGAGCAGCTAAGGATGACTATGGGCAGGTGATGGGAACTGGTCTCTTCTTCATGTGGATGCTGAACCCTCAAATGAGCCCCAAGCTTCGCCCTGCCTTTGTACATCAAGTTTATTTGGCCATATATTTACTTAATATTTAAGTAATTTTTCAGGGGTGGTAAAGCTTCTATTCTTTGGTGTTAAAGCCTCCTAAATAGCACCCTGTGATGCATGAGCCATTACACCTGATGTTGAGAGTACAGTAAAGGCAAAATAAGCTAAAATAGCATCCCCATTTTCTCCTCAGTCTATTTGGGATTGTAATCTCTAAAACCGATACAAGGAATGTCTGTGACTGTCTTGGATGGTCAGGGTAGACTTCGCAGAGGTGCTCATTTTTAATCCAGGAAACTGGAGAGCTATCTGGATTCATTGAGACCCAATTCACAGGAGGACCAATCAACATTTCGAGGCAAAGAGAAGACTCTATAAAAGGGCAGAGGACAGTTGAAACAGGATGGTGTTTGCTGGTGTGGTTGCTGAAGAGAGGCTACTCTTACAGGTGCTGCTGAAGAGGCAGGGCTGCCTGGATTCCTCCTCAGATGGACTTTTGTAATAATGGTCATTAGTATCTGTAGAGAAAAATCTGCCTAAAAACCAGTGGTATGGCTGGAGAGGTCGGCCAAAGGTTAAGACCACTTACTGCTCTTGCAGAGGACACAGGTTCAGTGTCCCTCACATGAGGTAGCTCACAATCACCTATAACTCAAGTTCCTGGGAATCTAATGTCCTCTTTTAGCCTCTGTGGCACATGCACACATGTGGTGTTTAAAACTCTGTCTCTGTCTCTGTCTCTTTAACACACACACACACACACACACACACACACACACACACACACACATCTTTATAAAACAATGGCAACACTAAGGAATTGGTGTTAATAGCTAGTATCATTCATTGAATTCTTGCTAGGTTAAGTTTGTATGTGTAGAATCTCACTCAATTTCATCATTGTTTAGTGAGAAGCTCATAAGGTGAGTTTTTTTTTTTTTTTTTTTTTTTATATATTTTAGCTTTTTTTTTTTTTTTTTTTTTTTTAACCAAAGCTATATTTAACCAAGGCAGAATCGGGTTTAAAGGCCCATCCAATTTCACATAGTAAATATATAAGGAGGGGGGGACATCTTTGGGCATTTTAATTCCACACCAGTATGCTGGGGTTATAGATAAAATCTCTAAGCCCTTTGGCATTGAATGTGCTCATATATTGGGTATCCAGCAGATTCTGTGACTCTTGCTCATGAAGTAAAATGGCTTTCAGGAGCTACAACACAACTGCATTTCAGAGGGTCTTGTTTTCTATTTCTTAAAGAAGCTACACATATTAAAAGCAAATATGGCAAATATGGCAATTTTGTGCATTAACTAAGTGTTGTAGTTTGACCTTAGCCATACCAATTGGGTCCTTTTTTTTTTTTTTTTTTTTTTTTTTTTTTTTTTTTTTTTTTTTTTTTTTTTGTTTGTTTGTTTGTTTGTTTTTTCGAGACAGGGTTTTTCTGTGTAGCCCTGGCTGTCCTGGAACTCACTTTGTAGACCAGGCTGGCCTTGAACTCAGAAATCTGCCTGCCTCTGCCTCCCGAGTGCTGGGATTAAAAGTGTGCGCCACCACTGCCCGGCTTCAATTGGGCACTTTTGATAACACAGTTTGTATAATAAGCCAAGCACTTACAATTTATGTAGTCATTTATAATTTAAAATACATGCCATCACAGATTTTACCTCATTGAGGGGTGGGGCCTTATAAGGCTCCCCCTCCACATGAGGAAATGTTGATGGATCCAGTTGAAGGTTTTCTTTAAAGGCCGTGCGTATGCAGTTTAATGTTCTGTGAGGGTTAACTATGTAAACTGCACCCCACATATACATACCTAAAATGCAAGGATGGATCCAGAGATGAATAAAGGAGAAAATATTCAGGGAAATTCCAGTTTCCCCCAGTTTATAAAAGGAAACATTTGAAGAACAAGGAGAAAAAGGAATACTAGCGACTTGAGATTCAGAGGGAAGGGCAAAGAACTGTATCCTATGAGAAGCAGAACAAAGTCAGAGCTGTCAAATGTCAGCTTGTCAAAGGCAATTAAGAGTGGTTTCAAACAAGTGAGGCTGATAGGGAAGTGAGTAGAGGAGGGAGGCTCTCTGGGGCCACAAGAGAAGAAAATAACACCGTAGGGATAGGCTGGGAGGTGCTACCAAACCTAGCAAAGTCTCCATGGCTGGTTCTAAACAGCATGGCCTGAGTTCTCAAACAGAGCAGGGACCAAGTCGGGGGAAGGGCCTGACACTCTGGTCATTCATATAGAGCCTCAGTGATACACCCAGATAGTCGGCATTCAAGTCTTGGCCACTGGACCACACAGGACAGTGAACTGGCTCTTAGATACTTTCTTTGCCTTGTCTGTTACATGGATCGCAGCAGAGCTCCCAATCCTTGTAGAACTGAAAGAACGATGGAGTGAAGTCATGCAAACCAATGTTTCACCTTGTTCCACACACACAGCAAGCGGTTCATCAGTAAATATCAGCAATGTTCACAGCACCACTGTCTGGACAAGAGACTGCTAATCAGTCTTCCATTCTCTCTGTCCAAAGTCTTCCTCACCAGGTGGACCACAATGCTTGCTTAGGATGGGCCTTTGAAACTACCTGTGAAATGAACGAATAGCTCTTTTTCCTAGAATTATCACTGTCATTATTATTTTGGTTCAACCACTTTTGCAGTTGATTTGCACATTTTTCTGCAAGGGAGTATACAGTGGTGAGAATTTTAATGCATGAGTGGTTTGGACAACAGCCCCAAATGTCTTATTTTTACTACATATTATTATAGCGCTACATTCATGGTTAGGGGTCAGCTGCCATTTCCTGAGCTTTATAACATGCCTGTTTTAATTAACATCAAGCTAAATTTTGGCAAACAGGTGGTCAGCCCAGATGTGAATGTTATTTTTAAAAGTGCCTTATGGCTGTTAAATCTCTCCTTTTTTTTTTTTTTTTTTTTTTTTTTTAAAAAAAGCAAAACCTATATGAGTGTGGGCATGTGGTGGGGGAGGGGAAAGCAGCACAGTAAAATCTGAAATACTGATTATCTCAGGCTTTCCTTAGGCAAGCTTCAATGACGACAAGAGGCTTTCAAAATTATTAAAATATGTGTACATAGGCCATGGACTAATAAATTAAATGAAAGCCAGAATTACAATAAAAACGAGGTGGCCACACACTGGACAGATAAAAGAAAGTATATAGAGGGTTACATAGGCTCTGTGTAGCTTAGAAAAATAAGTGGTGGAGTATGAGTGTCAGGCCACAGGAATGCACTGCATGCAGGTTTCTACTCTTAGAGATATGACAGTTTGTTTGCATGTGTGTGAACAGTTGCCACACAAAACCCTTCATTCTGTTTCTTACACATACACATATCTATGAGCCCAGTCATTATAATATAGGTTTAGATAAAATTAATTTTCTCTCTTGGCATTCTATTTTTTTCAAATTCAAGTGTGTGGATGTGTGTGTGCGCGTGCATGCATGTATGCGTGCATGTGTGTGTGTGTGTGCGTGTGTGTGTGTGTGTGCATGTATGTGTAGCAGTATGAGAACAACTTTGGGGAGTTGATTCTCACCTCTCCACCTTGTTTTTGAGGTACCATTGCTCTTGTTATTTTTTGCCACTGCACACTCCAGGCTGGCTGGCCTGTGAGCATCCCGGCACTTCTCTTCCCTCACCTTGCATCTCCTGTATCCATTTTGGGATGACGGATGTGCACTCCCAAGTGCAGCGCTTTTACAGAGATTCCACTTAGGACTTTGGGTTGTCAGGCTTGCCTGTTTGCCCACTGAGCCATCTCCCCGGAACTACTCTTATATTTTTAAACTAGATCCTGTGACTCAGGGCATCTTTGTTGATACTGCTTTATCCTGGTGTAAGTTTCATGCCAGGGCTGTGACTTTGACCTTTGGATGGTTTATCAAATCCTCGTTTCTCTTTGTTATCCCTTCCTCTATGTCATGGCTCTCTCAGTCTGGGCCACAGTAGCAGGTCAGTCTGGTCTAGCTGCATCTGCTGATGTGGGCCTCTAAATCTGTTATCTATATATCACATACAGTATTATTTATTTAAAATGAAATTTAAGCATATTCTTTCTCTGGATAAACATCTTACAGCATTTAGTCATCCCACTGGATTAAGTTAAAACTCTTAACCATGGTCTTCAAGGCCTGGGAAACCTTGGCCATGCCCCTAACTCCTTCCACAGTCTTCTGGATTTCTGTGCTTTAAATGCCCTCATTTCCTTCTGCCTCAGGAATTTCCTATATTCTCCACTGACGCAGAAACTTGGCATATCCTGTCTCCACTTTTATTTCCTCATTATGTAATTAATTGGACCTAGGATTCCTTAGCCTGGGTACAGTTCTTGGGTGAAAAGACATGTATGAGTGCAGATGTCACTTGGAGCAGGAGCACACCCATCACTCAAAGGTCTGAATGGCATGCTCCGTGAAGAAGGTCTTTTGGTACAGAGGACAGTAGATTAGAATCGATTCACTAGCCATCAGTTTCTAGCCAGGAGCATGGAATCCATAACAATTCCTAGTTTCCTATGTGTCTCACTTCTCCAAATCCAATCTGCTTTATATAGTGTGAATAAATAA
This sequence comes from Mus pahari, assembly GCF_900095145.1. Lineage (NCBI taxonomy): Eukaryota > Metazoa > Chordata > Mammalia > Rodentia > Muridae > Mus > Mus pahari. Next base: position 13,940,158 of record NC_034603.1, on the reverse strand, counting down.
TATCATTCCCATTCTATACATGAATAATGGAGACAAGGAAAAATTGAGAAATGCCTTCAGGTAAGCCCAGTTATTATGTCCTCTTTCCCTAACTATAACTATATTCCTGAGACACCCAAGTTTCCAAGAAAAACATTCATTTGGGGTCAGGGTTATGGAAGTTTTAGTTCAAGATTGAGAAGTCTCAGTTGTGGGCCTCAATACTTAAATATAAATAAAGGAGCAAACAAAACAAAACAAAACAAAACAAAAAAAACCCAAAACCCTCAACTAGCTGGGGTAGGGGTTCCCAAATCCCATTGGGGGGTCTTGTGAAACCTAAGAACTTTCTACTTGACCTTACCCTTCAGGATTCACAAGTTTCTCAATGGTCCTTCTCTGGGACCCAAAGCTTTAATCTGAGAGAGGTATGTTCCTCTAACAGTTACTCACTGTTCTGGATCCAAATGGAAGCTCCATTTGGTTCTAAAATTATATACATATTAAATTTTCTTATCAATGTTTTACAAACAATTTATTTTTATAATATTCTTTCTCATCTTTCACCTCCCCCTAGAGTGTAGGGGTTTAGATGCAAATTCTAATAACTAGCAAGGTTCAGCCACAAGCCCAGCGAGCAGCCTTCTAAATTGTTGACTTGGAATTAGAAGACGGTCCTCACACAAAACTGGACTTAGCATCAACTTCTCAGTCTCTAGTCTTTCAGGTAGAATGTCCCAAGGGAAGCTTCCAGCTCATTGGATGACCCTGTCAAAAGAGCCAAGTGGGCACATCCCACCCACAGAGAAGGTAACTCCTCTTGCCATGTGTACAGCAAGCATGCTGAAAGCCTGCTGGAATAAAATGGCAAAATTCATCACAACTAATTTCTATTTGTCGTCTATTAAGCTACATTGTTTTGTCCTCAACGTCAGCTTAAATAATGAACCTCTCTGCCACGGAGTAAATTAACCTCCACTTTATGTTCTTGTCATTGTCAAATGGAAGCATCACTTGCACAAATGAGTAAAGATTCATTAGTAACACAAATGCGCAAGCGCCACTCTAGGAAAGGATAAGAGCCATTGAGACCCTGTCATAATGCACGTCATGGATACTTGCCCCGTCATTATTTATGAAGCCTCTTGTAATTTCTCAGATTATTTTCAGCCATGGCAATTAGCCCAGAATTCCTCAGGGGCAGTGATAGGGTGAAGTATGTCTCTGGCAGGTGTGGTGACCTGCCCCAAGGGGCAGTGTGACATTTGAGAACATGTGACACCATCTGCAAACAGCCTCAGGTTCATGGCATCAGCAGAGGCTTCAAGTAATCTCTGCATGGGTAGTGACTCCCAAATACTCAACATCTGGACAGGCAGAGCCCTTCTCATTCACATTGCTGAGGCATTCTGGAAAGTTGTGCATGGCCTTTGCTCATGGGTATCATAGATATGATCAGTCATTACATCTGAATTCATTCATACTTGTCAGCCAAACCATGTCTCAGCTGTTAAGATCCTAGTGTCTAAGTGGCTATTTATCTTGGTCACTTGCATTCCTCTTTAGTACTTCGCCCTTCCCCATGGATCATTTTATTGCATGTTCATCTTTTCATTAGAGAACAGATTTTTAAAATGGATGACACTCTCCGCCTTCATTCTCAGTGTGAACACATAGTTCCCTGCCACTAAATCAGAATAGCAAAGAGAGCCAGAAGTTTTAAAACAATGTATCTTGTGATGCTGTTGTTTATCTCCTAAGCAACATGTTGCAGAATGAGGAATAGATGCTACATACCTGGTGCTAGCAGTTGTTTTGCTGTAGGCATAACTGTGTTTTTTGTCTGCCTTGGGATAGTGGAGGTAAAGGGTCTAAGGAAGAGACAATGGGAGTGGCCACTCAGTCCACATCAGTGCCACAGTTAGATCTCTGTTGCCCTCTGCTCTTTGACAATATCCTCTGCTTCTATTGGCCTTGGGAGGAACCTACGTTCATATGCCTGGCCTGCCATTTATCTTCTCTCTGGATATAGCAGTTGGTCTAGATGTGGACTTATACCCTACATCAGTTACATTTCTCTCTCTCTCCCTCCGCTCCCTCTCATTTCTCCCTTCCCTTTCTTCCTCCTCTTTCTCCCTCCTTCCCCTTTCCTCCCTCCCTCCCTTCCTCCCCTTTCTCCCTCCCTGCTTTGAGAAAATAAAACATGGAGTAAGTATACTTGCTTTTTTCCACTTTGTACACTTGTAGGACCATGAGGTGCCAGCCTCTTGCTCATCTCCTTTCTGGTGGAGAAGGCAGCTGGAGGCCACTGAAACTAACATTTAAGAAGAGTGTCTGAGTCTCAGTTGTGGCATTGACAAGGTCCATGGTCACACACACAGTTCCTAATTCCCTGTACCATGGCAAATGGGAAGTGTTGACATCTCCCTCTTTCTGGAGACAGGCAGGTCTTGATGCCTCCACAGGGAGGAAAGCAAGCTCAACAAAGCGAGTCTGTTCTCAGGAAGGGGTGAATCAAGGTTGTGTGAAATGAAAGGTGTCAGGTACTTGGAGATTCCAAACTGAAAAGCTTCTTGAGCTACAAGGCCCCGTTGGCACTCTCTTCTTTTGTTTGGTCATCAAGTTATGAAAAGTTACTTTAAAATCTTATATTAAATTGATTTTCAGGATCATTGACGCTGGAAGAGTGACAGCTCTGGGGAGAGCACCATCTTGCAAGAGTATACTTTACCCAGAGCTATGCGTAGAAGAGCTATGATGTGCGGAGACCGCCTCTACTCCACTATGGGGAGGCATGCCCATGATTCACACAGCTCTCGCTCTGCTTCTATTCATTGCAGGCTACTGTGATTTCACCAATGCCTTGCACTGTGTTAACAGAAGAGCATGCACTTTGGGTTTCTGGGTCTCTGGTAGCTAGGGAGAATGAGGGAGTAGGTGCAGGTTACCTTTGACCTCCGGTGACTGACTCAGGCATAAATTGTTTTTGCAAAATAAGGGTGAAAGTGGCTTATCAGAAAGTACATATACAACTTGGTTATTAAGAAATGGAGGAAACGCAGGCCTTCTCTGTTTCTTCAGGGTCACAGAATCTCATGATTGTTTTGATTCTAGGCCAACTCTTGAGGTGCACAAGATCTGAATGACTACTTCCATCTCCCTTAGCTGCAATTCTGCTCAGTCTCTCCAAACCCCTTCCAAACTCAAGACTCTCCATGGCAGTAGTATGGAGATACAGAGATGGGTGAGACAGAAAAGCCCCGTGAATCTATACATTGTATTATGTAGGCCAGGAGTAACTCTTAACCTAACTATATGTTCAAGAGAGGCCCCTAACTTTGTAGGGACCTAAGGAGAGTGCAAGAGCAAAGGGTATTATTGAGTAGCTGGGGATTGCCATTAATGGCAGTGATGGTGCCTACCTTTATTCCCAGCACTCAGACAGCAGAGGCAGGTGGATCTCTGTGGGTTCCAGGATAGCAAAGTCTAGCCAGAGATACCCTGCTTCATAAAAACAATTAACAACCACAACAAAAACCCAACCAGCAACAACTACAAAAAAATCTATACTTTAGGGTGGGTGAGAAGACTGGGTGGGTGAAATGTATATGTGTATATATAAATATATATACAAATATATATATATATACATACATACATATATATAAATATATATACACATATATATATAATTTCTAAGTCCATCTTTCATTTGGTGGATAGCTTTATATATCTAGATCTATATAAACCTAAATCTAAATCCCAAATCTAAGAATTACCTTCCTGAGGAGCTTACAGAGGTTCTTATGTGTGGTTTTGAGGTTGGAAGTGAAACAGTTGCCATCTTGCAGCTCATACACACTGTCAACTGTTGATGAAACATTCCTTGCCACGAGACAGTGGCTAAACATGGATATTCATTGGTTTGCATTAGTTTTGTGTACCTGTGACAGAATCTAAGGGAGGAAAGATCTATTTTGCTGGTGATTTGGGGGAACTTCAGTCCATCACAATGAGGAGGACGTGTTGGGGTGACTCTATCTGTGGCAGGAGGAATGTGGAATGGAGGTACTTTATGTCATGTCAGAGAGCATGCAGAGAGCAGGTTGAAACTAAGGCTGAATATTTGTCACTTTCAAAGCCCCACCCCACCACTCCACCTCCATGACCTATGCCAGCCAACTAGACCTTCTAAAGGCTCTAGAGTCCACATTGAAATTCCTCCCATTGCTCATTCTCTTTGGCGAATAAAAGAGGGGGGGGGGGAAGAAATGCATTGCTCAGAATTGTAGTCACTGACAGGCCCTGTGACCTTTGAGCAAGTCTAAGGACTTCTTAGGACATTGGCTTTCTAACTCCTAACAAACATACTGCCCTTCTCCAAGGTTTGGTGTCAAACGCCCTGAAATAAAAATGATGGTGGGGACATTTTTTATTTCATTTTCATCACAAAAGTGGTGAAATTAAAGGATAAGAGAATCTGTGGGGGGAGGGGTGGTGGTTCGCTCTCTGCTGATGCAGAACTGCTTTAGGAAATGGAGAAGCCTTCAAACCTCTTTTTCCTGGTGTCCCTCCCTAGTGATGATCTATGACTTCAAATTAGTGTGTGAATGACAAGATACCACAGAGAAGCATTAGGTGGTTTAGTTTTTCAAACAGACTTCAGGTACCCGGAGCCAGAGAGAGGGCAGAACTGGAGATCAGTGTCAGTCTAGAGAGACCCTGCTGCTTGCCAGCTTCCCCTTGGGGAACTCAGCACAGGCTGCGAGGATGCATGACTCCGGGCAAGTCTGAGCAATAAAGGACATCCTTACTATAGCAACGCTGTGTGGTGGCAGGGCTGCCCACAGATTACATACCCCTTTCTCTACACACTGTGGAGTGAGGAACAGGCAATTAGAACTCGAAGGCAGTTTCTTGTAGAGGTCAGAGAGATGACAGATGAGCAGACAGCTTTCCTGCTCTTCTATCCCAGAATGGGCATGGAAGACTGGTAGCTCACAGTTGGTACTAACCTTGGAATGAATGAACACACACATACACACACACACACACACACACACACACACACCCACCCCTTACAGCAAAAGTCTAGGAATAAAAGCATGGAGAAGTCACCAAAAGGAGCAAATCTCCTAAAAATAACAATGACAATGATGGCAACTATTATTGTTTGTGTGACTCTTTGATTGATGGATGTCTCTCTCTCTAGTCTCTTGTCTCCATTAGAGCAGAAAGGATGAATGTTTCATCCACCCCTGCCCTGGGTATCTATGCCACATGTATTTGATGAATCAATGAGTCCTTTGTTTCTAGTGAGATAGACCCATATTGAAGACTTAGCATAGAGCCTCCTGTTCAGGGCTGGCAAACATTCTGTAAGGTAATACTATTGTTGTCTGCACTGATTTTTTTCTAACAAAAAGAAGCTGTAAGTGTCCTGTAGGCATTAAAGCAGGGTCTTGTTATGGAGGGCCAGTCCATGCACTGTAGATCATTCAGTGGTACCTCTTGCCTCTTCACACTTGCTTAAGCTGTGTTTGCATTGCTGTGGCTCAAATACCTGGCAGGAGCACTGACAGCTTGAGATATAGTTTGGCTCCAAGTTTGAAAAAGATGTAGGTCCCTTGTGACAGGGAAGGCAGACAGAGGCGACTCAGTGGGTGCCTGTGGTAGTCTATGCTGCTGACAGTCTACATCATGGTATACAGGAAGCAGAGAATGCAGGCCAGCTTCGGGGAGCTGCCTCTCGTGTCTTATTGCCTTTAGGCATACTCCACCTCCTAAAGGCTTCACAGCCTGGATGCCCAGCATTCAAATCATGAGTCTTTGGGGGGATGTTTCAGATCCTAGCAACAGCAATAGTTTGAAGCCACTGGCATACACTTCTTTCTCCGTCTGTGACAGCCAGAATTCCCTATTGACATCACTAAATGTCTTTTTAGGTAAAAAAAAAAATCCCCTTCAAGAACACCTGTGCTAAAAGCAGACATGGCTTGTGATGAGCTATAGAAGATGGAGTATTCTTCTTGCTAGTCATGCGTATATAAATGGAAGGAATATCTTGCCACTTTTGTTGATGAAGTGTGGTTGTGGATCTTTTGAAGGGCTTGTTGATGGTGTTCATATGTGCATTCACAGAGAACAGAAAGTTGTATCAAGTTTGGGCTCTGAGCTCATGACACATTATTATAAACTGGGTAGGCTCTTCAGGCAGAAACCTGGTGGCAGGGACAAGACTCCAAGGAGTCTGGGATATTGCTGCTGTGAATTAGATTAGCTCAGACAAAAAATTACATCGATCCTAAAACCATCATTGCAGGTAGCTTAATACATGACTAGAGCAAAGGACTAGGAGCCCATTAGACTTGGATATGAATCCTCCTGGGTAGGTTGCTTCATTCCTGTGAACCTGTGTCACATCTCTAATGTCAGTCATTCTCAGTAGACCTGCAAGGATGATGATCAGTTCAAGGTATTCAGGAGACAATGGCTACTTAGGGTATTATGAAAACAAAGGAATGGGCCAAGCCAAAGACTCCCTGGCAGTGAACATGCATCTCCATTACACTTTTAGTAATTTCTCAAAGGCATCCAGCACCTGTGTGGCAGAGACTCTCCCATCAGTGTAAAACTCTTAGTCCATTCAGTTCCTTACTAATCCCTGATAAACATGGCCATGAACACAGAGCTCAACTCCAATGCCTTTTCCTCTTAGACATTGTTTACATTGTCAGGTAGACACATTAGCAAGGAAATCCTAACAAAACCCACAACTGTGCCTGTGTTTACGCTTATCTGTACAGTTAATCTATTGACTTTTGGGGCCCATATTGTTTTCTGCTTTATAAAACATAAGGTATAGAAGAGTTTCAGATTTGTTCTCTTCTTAAGATTGTGGGGTGTGTGTGTGTGTGTGTGTGTGTGTGTGTGTGTATTCCACATATGTGTGTACCTGTGAATGATGGAAAGGGGCAGCAGATCCTTGGAACTGGAGTCATGAGCAGTTGCTAGCCTCCCAGTATTGGTGCTGGGAATCCAACTCCGGTCCTTTGCCACAGAAGTGCATGCTTTTAAAGTGCTGAGCCATCTCCCCAGGCCCCATAATTAGTTTTAAAGTAGATCGGGACCTCCGTGGTTCTCCCACAATATAATACACATTGCCTAATTTCTAACTTAGAAGATAGATGCTTTCCATATGCACTCATCCATAAACCTAATTACAGAACATTCACTAGAGTATAATTTAGATGATTCTACTTTTAAAATGCATTCCTTCCATATTTATTCTGCTGAAAACTTTATAATTTAAAATGTAACTATTATGCTTAATTCCTCAAAGGAAGACAATTGCTGTTTGGAAATTCTTTGATTTTTCTGGAGTTAATAGTCTGTTCATTTTGCTTTGTACTTAGTAGTGCCTGTTCTTTGGGTCTGTAGGTCCGTAAGTCTGGGGTTTGGTCTTGCAACAATCAGCTTAAGCTAGTGGTGTTCATAGATGCATATTCTAATGTGCATCACTACTATCATGCTTAGAATTGTTACCACATCTTAAAATATTACATCACTCTCAAACACTCAGTGTACACAAGTGCTTCCCAATTGCCCATATGTGTTAGATAGTAATATTTACAAAGTGATGCTTGTTTATTCAACATAATATATAATGTCCCTATTGCCACATGAATGATTTCCACATGTCCACGTTGGGTGTGTCCTTTGTCAAGTAATGTGGTCCATTTTCTAATATAACATATGGGGAGTATCACCCCTCTTTGCTTCTCATGTGGAACCTAAAGGAATATAAAACAGAGCAACAGTCTTGAAGAAGTACACCAGCTATTGGCTGTGTTACAAACCATACCACACATTTAGAGTGCTTGAATAACTCTTTTTTTTTTTTTTCTATCAGAACATGAATCTTTGGTTCAGTAGTTTGGATTGGGCTCAACTAAGTGGTTCTTGTGCTGATAACAGGGAGCACAGAAGGGCTAGGTGCTCCTGCGTGGCCTCACTGAGTTTGGTACTGTCTATTTTGGTGTTCCAGTCTCTTGTGTTCTTTTTAGCTTCAAGTTGACTAGTTTGGGTGTCTCCATATGATGAGGGATTATTCTAACAGAAGGATGGCAAACTGGCAAGGTGCCTCAAGATAAATGCATATCTTCACAAGGATGGTTAAATTTCATGAAGTAGAAAACCTACGGTGGTCTCAAACCTGCTGCAATCCTCTTGCCAATTCCTGGATGCTGAGATTATAGACATCAGTAGCCACACTCAGCTCTAATACTCTATTTGTTTTTAAAAAGTATTTATTTATTTATTTATTTATTTATTATGTGTGTGTATGGCAGTCAGAGAGTATGTCACAGGAATTATTTTTCTCCTTTGATCACATGGGCATTTGGAATTGAATTTAGGCTCTCTGGATGGACCAAGATTCCATTGTCTGATATTGTTATAGAATGCTAGAAACTGTGTTATTTTGATGATGTCTCCAAATAAACTTAAATGAATGCTATTGATGCACTTATTTTCTAAACAAGAGAACTAAGTCCATAGAGGTTGGATTATGGGCCCTTTAGTAGATGGGTCTGTTGGTCTTCTTCACAGATGTAACAACTGAGGTTTTGCTCAGACCCAGGTGATCTCAATACCAAAATGGAAATAAATGGTGCCTGTAGCCCTGTACTAGTCTTCATTCTAGAATACTCTAGATGGATAACAGAGAAGTGAACACTCAGTTGTGCATTTTCCAAATTCTTGGGCTATATTAAGAAGCTACATGCTTATTTATCTAATAGACTTGAGTTTCACAGAGAGTTTTGACCATGCTTCCTATAAAAATTCTCAACATATCAACTCCAAGAGCATTCATTTATAAGTTACAACATTATTACCATTCTTTATTTCATTCATTGATACGCCTTATTTTTGTCATATTTTCATAGATAAAGTAAGTAATAGAAAAGGTGCTTTTTTCTTTTTTTCTTGTCTTATACATCATGTGAAAGGTGCACATAGATTTTAGAGACCAGTAGATAAATGCAGTGGCCATTCATGAGCATACACAGAAGCTATGCCCAAGATGGAGGTAACCACCATTTTGCAGTAACTATTTCAGATAAAGAAAAACCACAAACATAATTGTATTAACTATTGTCTCTCAAGGAAAGGAACCCAAATGGTTTTCATGTCAAACTTCCATGTAAAGAAAGCTAAGAACTCTGTGTGTTCTGGTTGGTATGACTAAGTTCTGTGTGACTTACCAATGTGGAAAATGAGGGATAATTAAACATAGGACACCCCAGAGTTATTAAGAGACTAACACAAATAAGTGGTAAGACATGTACAACCCACTGAATGCACCAGTGACTGTTAGTCATTGCTGTATCAACACCGAATGATTGTTAGTTGTTGTGGCTTGAATAGACATCTCCCCCGTAGGTTTATGTATTTAATCACTTGGTGCCTGGCTGGTGGAACTGTTTGTCAAGGTTATGGAACCTTTAGGAGGTAAAAACTTTCAGGAGGAAGCTTGTAACTAGAGACAGGCTTGAAGTTATAGAGCTCGTCCTCAGTTTCTGGTCTCTCTCATTGGGGATGTGTGTTTGTGTATGTGTGTGTGTGTGTGTGAAATGTGATCAGTCATCTTCAACACCATGGTGGCCACGTCCTCCTCCTACCATGTCTTCCTGTCATGATGCACTGTATTCTCCCTGGAATTTTAGGTCAAAGCAAACCCTTTCTTCCCTAAGTTTCTTTTGCCATGGTAGTCTACCATAGCAATAGGAAAGTAACTGATACAGCTATGGTTCTTTGACATGGTAGCCTAGGTTCTCAGACCAACTTTGTGGTCATCAGTCAGGAGTTCCCCAGTGATGAACACTCTCCCATGGATGTGGGATAGGGAAGACAACACCAGGATCATTATGAAAGGAGAAGATCTTCCAGCGTTTGTCTCACAAACCGTTTGGGTCATGGCCTCATTTTCTGTCATCATTTGGAGGTGTTCTTAAGAACTTTGTGTGTTTCTGGGTTGAGAGACTTCATGACTTTGCTCATGTAGAGGCCTTGCATGAGCTCTCAGCTGTACTCTGATCAATGTTTTATTTTTCTTTGCATAGAAAATTTAAAGCCACAGTTGACCATCCAGCCCAATCCTTTCTTTCATGGATGGTGAAACTGAGGCCCAAGGACATTTTTATTATTATTATTATTATTATTATTATTATTATTATTATTATTATTATTTATTTGGAGAAACTAGTTATAGAGTTGGAGGAAGCTTAATTACCAGATGTACAGAAGTAGAGTGAGTGAATGAATTGTGTTTTAAGGGAAGGTAATCACGAGGGGGTGATCAAGTTAGAAAATGTAAACTGAGGAAAGCAGTTTCATTTGGGTACTCAGCTTATGAGTAGGACATAGGAAAATCATATCTTCATAGTTCTGATTTGCTTATTTTATTATGGGACAGGATCACTATAGCCTGGCCTTTAACTTGTGTCAATCCTCCTGCCTCAGCATTTCATTTTCTAGAAACATAGACTATGCCTAGCCGCATAGCTTATCCTATCTAATAAAATATAACATGACAAGACATAACCAAGGCAGGAGATGTATCTCAGTGATAGTTTGCTCAGCATGCAAGAGGCCCTAGGGTTAACCTCTAGTATGCACACATTTGAGAACACACACACAGACACAGACACAGACACAGACACAGACACAGACGCAGACACAAACAGAAAGACACACCCACCCAAACACCCCACCCACCCACATCCATACACTCACACCATTGTTTAGTAACCTAACTTTAACTCAATGGGAAATTTTCCTTGTAATTATTTAAATCAGATTCAGTATTGTCTTGATGGCTGTGATTATTATGAAATATTTTACGTGCATCATTTTAAATCCTAATTTATCAGTTCTGAGACCATTATCTAAGTCATATTCTATAAAGTAATGGTATAACAACAAGGTATTTAATAGTAGGTCACATATAAATTAGGAACAACATTTTCTGAATAGTAGGTATGATATGGAAACACAGGCAATGATATCCAAGGAATGAATAGTTCATAATTCTTGAGTGTAGCCATGCTGGGCTCTTAACTGAAGTTATATGGCAAGTAGGTAAATTTTGAGGCTATGATTATTAGGTTATTCTATGTTGTTGACTGAAAAGAAAATCATACATTTAAGAAATGGGATATGGATACACTGGAATACATTTTATTGTGAAAATTAAAGGTTTAAGTTCTTTCATAATTAGTGGCTTTCAGTTAGTCCCCATCCTTACACATGTACCTGCACCACACATTCACATGGTGGTGAGACTCCTCCAGGTAAGACAGAGTTCTTAACACTAAGTGTCACTTTACTTATGCAAGTACTGGGACCAAATTCAAGCTATCAATGTACTCTGAAGAATAATATGCTGCCATGTTCAAATCACAATCATTTAGCTAAGCAAATGCTAACCGCTAATCACTTCTGGGTAAATATGCCTCCACCCAGATTTCAGAGAACACACACAGACACACACACACACACACACACACACACACACACACACACACACACACACACACACACACACACACATATCCAGAGAGGAAAAAAAACAATGGAGGGCTTGGACTCATTCTTTCATC
>NC_034603.1:13918033-13928507 GCF_900095145.1 Mus pahari | reverse complement strand
CACACACACACACACACACACACACACACAAACACACACACACACACACACACGCAGAGAGAGAGAACACTTTTGTGACTTAAATTATAGTCTAATTATATATTTTTGTGCTCTTTTATTTTACACTCTCACCCCTGATCCACCCTCCGACTGTTCCACATCCCATATCTCCTCCCCACACCCCTGTCTCCACGTGAATGTCCCCACCCCGACCCCACCTGACCTCTTAATTCCCTGGGGCCTCCAGTCTCTTGAGGGTGAGGTGCATCATCTCTGAAAGAACACTGACCTTGCAGTCCTCTACTGTATGTAGGTTGGGGGCCTCATATCAGCTGGTGTGTGCTGTCTGTTTGGTGGTTCAGTTTTTGAGAAATCTCGGGGGTCCAGATTAATTGAAACTGCTGGTCCTCCTACAGGAACACCCTTCTCTTCAGTTTCTTTAAACCTTCCATAATTCAACAACAGGGGTCATCTGCTTCTGTCCATTGGTTGGGTGCAAATATCTGCATCCAAATCTTTCAGCTGCTTGTTGGGTCTTATAGGTTCCTTCTCGTGAGGACTCCATAGCCTCAGTAATAGTGTCAGGCCTTGGGACTGCCCCTTGAGCTGGATCCCACTTTGGGCCTGTCGCTAGACCTTCTTTTCCTCAGGCTCCTCTCCATTTCCATCCCTGTAATTCTTTTAGACAGGAACAATTATGGGTCAGAGATGTGACTGTGGGATGGTGACCCCATCCCTCACTTGATGTCCTGTCCTCCTGCTGTAAGTGTGCTCTATAAGTTCCCTCTCCTTACTGTCAGGCATTTCATGTAAGATCCCTCCCTTTGAGTTCTGAGAGTCTCTCACCTCTCAGGTCTCTGGTGCATTCTGGATGGTCCCCCACAACCTCTTATTTCCTGAGGTTGCCTGCTTCCATTCTTTCTGCTGGCCCTCAGAACACCCTCCCCCTCACCCTGTCTATTTTCCCTCCCAGATCCTTCCCTCCCAACCTCCCCACTTGTGAACACTTTCAAAAAAACAATGTCCCTCTAAAAAAAAAAAAAATCACTGACACATATGGATATAAGTCCATAGAAAAATATAGTAGAAAAGACCTCAAGATTTGGGAATTATCAGACACATGAAGTAATTTAACAATTTTAAATGTTTAAACTAGTAAAGGGATAAGTTAACATACAAGGACTAAATAAGAGTCTATAAGTTGTTGGGAAAAATAACACTTTTTAAAAAACCTGTTTCAAACCTAATCTTGCTATGTGGCTCATCTGAACTATTGATTTCCATGTCTTAGCTTCATTAGTGCCTGGATTACACTCAAGGGGCACCATGTTCAGTTTCAAGTGCATTTCTAAACAAACAAACAAACCCCACAAAGACCCAACAATAACAGCAAAGCAACGATTGAAGCATGAACTAACTAGGTGGGTGGACTTCCAGTTTAGATACAGTTAAAAAGAGAATTCATATGCTGGAAGATAATGTTGGAGAAATTACTTGGTATGCAACTCAGAAACAATAAATAATAATCTTTAAACTAGTCTAAATGAAGAACATGAGGGAGGAAGGCATATTTTAGGAGGCAATGACTGATAATTCTCTTGAAGTAATAGAAAATATGAACTTTGAAATTCAATAAAATCATGATGAATATGATAAAAATAAATTATGATCAATCACCCAGTAGCAAACTTTTGTAAGAGTAAAGGAGAAATTTTAAAGCAAGTAGTTAATATCCCCAAATCATCTGAGATGCTCTCTGACTCAATGATATTTAGCTTATAATATAAATGTGATAATACCCTCAAAGATTTAATAAATTTGTTAACCCTGAACTATATATCCAAATGAAGCTCTTTCTAGAAGGATGATGTAAGTAAGCCTGTTGATAAACAAAACGTATGTGCTGGGGACTGGCCTCAGTAGGCCCCTCCGCAGGAGAATCAAAGTCCGGTACAGGTGGTCAGGGAGTTGGCGAAAAGTGGAAAACAAATATGGATACAAGGGAGTGTTGTATCTGAATGTAATTTGTCACAAAGTGAGCAACAGACTTATAAATTACAGAAAACAAAGAATTTAAGTGATACATTAAGGTCATCCAGGGTTTATTGAAGTTATCTGATGCAAAATTACTTTTACAACAAAACAGAGGAATGCATACATAAAAGTTAACAGGAAACAACTGGGATAAAAATCAATGTTAACACCTGGGACCAAAAGCAGCCCCACCTAAGGTCAATTTAATCTTAGTTCCAATTCTAGTCTATTGTATAGTCCACGTTCTCCCTAGGCCATTGTAAATTCCTGTGTAAGGGAGTGAATCAGCTATCTATTGTTTTAAGTATTTACTCTAGTTCCTTCTTAGACCATAACCTTCCTTCTTTCTAGGTCATTGTAAATTCCTGTGTATGGGAGTGACTCTGCTGTTGTTCTAAGTATACTATGTAGACTAGCCCTGAAATTACTAGCTCTATTCAAGTAAATTGTAATGCCTGATTTCTTTCACTGTCTCTCTTATAATACTAGAGGGAATTCTGAATGTTACTGAATAGGTAACATTCTTACTGAATTCCAAGTCCAGGGTCAGCTCAAGGACTGCCTAGGACATTGGAACACTGGTAAAGGCTAATCTAACTTAGCTATATGTCAAAATCAATCCTTAGAGGCACTTATAATAAAACAATATTGAAGGAAAGCACACAGATCTGTTCACCAACTAAAGCAAGGACAGATTTGGAGTATTCGTTTTACAGGATGCCACAGTTCCAGGAGACTAAGTTTCTGTGAACTTTTCGCCTCAGGACTGCATCCAAGCTTTTGGGCCTGTCACTCGAGTCATGTGGCATGTATGTGAGTGAGCATATGTGTAGGTGTATGCATTTTCATGCAGTGTCCATGAGGGCCAGAAAGGAGTGCTGAGTTCCTCAGAGCTGGAGTCAACTGGTGGTGGAAAACTGCCTGATATGGGTGATGGGAGCTGAACTTAGGCCTTCTGCTAGAGCAATATGTGCTTTTAAGTACAGGACCATCTCTTTAATCCCTGTTATTAACAAAATAACTTTAAGTCTCTCTTAACAGATATTTCAACTCTCTAGAGTTACCCAAAGTAATTTACAAAGCAGGAGACTCTGAAGGAAGGAAATTTGTAATAGCACATATCATTTTTACAACGTAACAACCTTAAGTAGCTTAATAATGGAATGATTGAAGTCAGACTTTGTAGCTTTGTCAATATATCTAAGAGACACATTAGGAAAAGAGGAATTTAATTTGGCTCACAGTTGTGAGGCTCCAGTCTGCATTCAGTCATTCTTGTAGGTAGAACTTCTTGATGGCAGGAGTGATTGGCAGAGCATTGGTGCATAACTCCTGGTGGTCAGGAAGCAGAGTGACAAGGAGGGGCCTGTGCCCAGGGACGCTCTTCACTCCCTCCGTTCAATGCCAGAGCTAGTTCTTCCATCTAGACTCCACCTTTCACAGTTCTGCCCCCTCCATTTAGTCGATTAAAATTACTTATCTGTGGATTAAGCCTCTGAGGAAAGCAGAGAGCCTTATGACCTCATCTAGTTTGGAAAAGTCCTCACAGACATGCTCAGTGGTTTATTCTGCTATTTTCCCACACACCACAGGCCAGGCAAGCTGACAATCAAAATTAACCACTAGAGAAGAGTTTCATTCATTACAAAGACACAGGGTAATGCTTATGAAAATTGATAATTTTCTAGGCCTAAAGTAAATTCCAAGTAATTTAAAATAATGCCCCATTAAGAAACTTAGGGTAATATAGATATTCGTATAGAACAACAGCCACACATTATAGACTAAGAAAATGAGTCTCTCTCTCTCAAGTATCTCATATAGAGAAACAAACTGAGAAGCATAATTCTAAATAATTCTTTGGTTAAAAAAGTGTATATTATAAGAGAAATCACAAGATTCTTGAACTTGAATAGAACTAAAGATATATCAAACTCTGTGGTATTTTTATTTTTAAAACCATGCTTTATTTTATGGCTAGCTATACAATTTGCATATTAAACCATGTAATAGAATGGTCTGAAATATTTCAAGCAGAGTTTTTATTAAAAATCTTTTTTTTTCTAAGTGGTCAATATGTCAAATGTATTAAACAATTGTGGTGTATGTGAAATTTGAAGTTAGAGGAAAATTTAAAGATCAATTTGCTTAGGGTAGCCAGCCCCAAACAAAGGCTAGCGTTTCAGTTAAGGAAACAATGACGCCATAAAGAATAGGAGCTAGTAACTAGAAATGAGTAAGGCATCCGGAAGAAAATGTGCCAGATATGGCTGTGGTTGCTAGGGCTGGTTACCCATTTTTTTCTGCTTCTCTACAAATGCTGAGTTGGTATTTCTCAGCCCTTGGAGAAATGTGTGCCCATGGGGTTTCCCATGGCTCATGAAATGGCAGTAGAGGACTGTGTTTTCCTTTTGGATGAAGAATTGACTGGATTCTCCTTTCCTCATCCTTGCTTTTCTCTCTCCTTATCCACTTTCCTGTGCAGCAGCAATGGACATGCAGCAGGAGCTGGCTGCTTTCTCCTGCTTTTGCTCTTCCTATGGGACAATTAGGTTACACAATGGCAGTGGTTTGCAACCTCTCTAAACGAGTCCCTTTAATACAGTTCCTCATATTGTGATGACCCTTTTGTTGCTACTTCATAACTGTGATTTTTCTGCCACTATGAAACATAATGTAAATTTCAGTATTTCCTTGTGGTCTTAGGGGATCCCTGTGAATGAGCTGTGTGATCTTCTCAACCCCAGGGGTCACAACCCACAGGTTGATAACAGCTGCCTTAAGGACATAGCAAAAAGGGCCCCCTTTCCTACCAGTTTCTGACTGTATGAATGTAATCTATGTCTGCCAGGCAGAATAGGTCCTAGACATGTCCTGTGCACTGAGATTTGATGCCTATGTCTACACTAATAATGATGTTTGACTTCTGTCTGGCATTCTCCTTTTGGTACATTTATCCCGCACTCACTGGGTGGGTGTCTCTAGTTTGGAGCAAGGTAATTTAAGAGTCCTTGACGATTGTATAGATGCAGGCAAAATCAACTTAATTTCTGATGGGTTTTAGCCACATGATCCTCCATCTTAGTAGGAGCTCTTGTTTGGTATCAGTGGCATTTATTCTTTCCCCTGATTCATTCGAGATGCATCGGCCGTTTTGAGCACTTACTACTTACAATGAGTATATGCATTTTATTTGAATTATGTCATGTATTTCTCAGAAATGCAATTTTAAAGCCGATATTATTATTCTTATTGAATACACAAGGACCATGGAGAGCAGAGGGTTTAAGAAATTTGTTGGTACACATGAAAGCTGTAAATTAGACCATGCCACTCGCCTCTGAAGACTGTTCTGTTAACACTTAAGCAATCTTGCTGTCCTAGGTCTTAGATTGTAATCATCTCATTTTTCTTTCCTGGTAATGGATGAGAGACACAGGAAAAATAAAGAGCCTTCTAAGAGGGACTTAGGGGCCCTACCCTCCTGTGCTGAACTGTTTGTTACAAATAGATTCAGAGAGGAGGGAACTCATTGTCTTCAGTTGTGGGCGCACCAAAGACCCTGGCTTGCTTCAGTGGACTCTTTCAATCCAGAGGCTATAAAGACAGCCCTGGTTAAACTGTATGAGTCACAAAACAAACCTCTCCAAAACCATGAGCCTGAGGAAGCGGCTAATAGGGATGCAGGGAAGTGTGTGTGTGTGTGTGTGTGTGTGTGTGTGAGATCAGCATACTTATATACATGTATGAAACGGTCAACAAAATGTGATTAGAATATATTGTATAAAAATATGTTTTCAATGAAAGAAAGAAAGAAAGAAAGAAAGAAAGAATTAAAAAAAAAAAAAGAAAACAAAAAGATGCCTTTTAGGAAAAACCCGACAGTGCCATTCATTCTGGCATGTGCTTCCTGGGTCTTAGGAGGAGCAATTTGAGACACTGGGTGTCAGGATGTATCTTCCATCTTCAGAAGTCCAAGTGGGGAATTGACCTATGTCGCCTGCAGTTTCTGTTTCTCCGGTGGTGAATACAAAGCCTTTCATGGACCCCCAGGGGACTTCACATAGAAGAGCAAGTATGTCGGGCTGATTTGGGAAATTGGTGCTGTAAGCTCCTCAGAATCACAAACCTAAGGTTTCCTTAATTAGAGAGGTGGCCCTCCAATCAATATTCTTGCAGTGCCTTCCTCTGCCATCCCCCTTGCTTTCGAGCCAGCCACTAGGGAGTTTGAGCTGATGACTGTGCAATCCTCCTGGGGCTTGTGCAAGGTACAGAGAGAGAGAGAGAGAGAAAGAGCATAATTTGTTGGCCTGTTCTATGGGGCTACGAAGGCACAGAACCACATTCATCAAATCCAGCTTCATTCTCCCAATTGTGGATTCAGGATGTGTACCCAACGGTTCACTTAGAAGTAACGTGCAGGAAGCCGCAGAAACCCAGGAACATTGCTCGGACATTGTTAGAAATCTAAATTTGATTTCTTTGATGACAATGAGAGAGTATCTTCAAGTAACTAACTTTCCTGTCATAAGATCTGAGCTCTGCTCACCTGTCTGTAACCCGCTTCTGAGAAATACGCCAAAGTTTGAGGGCAAAGGGAGGATTTTTCCTATCAGTGTGAGGATCTGAAATGAATTGGACTTGTTTGCATTTTTACCCCTCCCCCAAGAAACAGGGTGAAGAAAATTTTAACAACAAAAGTGTTTTCCTATCACTTTGAGAATATAGTGCTGAGGATCTGTAGGGTTCATGCACTCACTGCGTTAGCCACAAGATACAGCTACAGTATTCATAATTTACATAGAAAAACTGAGGATTCGAGTGACAAAGCCAATGTCCCACTGTCTTGGAGGCTTCGGAGGCTTCGAACTCTGGCCTCGTGCACTGTGGAGTCTCTTCTCTGAAGCATTGATTTGAATTACATTCATAAAATTTGCAACTGCCACTTTAGATTTGATTAATCAGGATTCTCTCATAATCCTTGGCTCCACTGTTACAGAATAGAATTGATTTGTCTCAAGGCATGGTTGAAAGGGTCCATCTTGACTGTGTTGACACAGATAATGTAATTATAGCAATTTGGGGGAGTGTTCAGACCTCCCCAAAGTAAATATTAGTGAGGAAAGATAAGTTTGGAACCCCAATTAGCTGCATTGGATTGGTTTCACTTGCTGGATGTGTAACTCTTCAGTTCCCTGGCCTTGCACAAACACAGCTGCTTTGCACATATGCCTCAGTACCCCAGAATCCGGAGGAAGAAGGAAGTTCTTAAGGAGAGGTCTGGAAGCCATGTTTATCATCTTGTCTCTTGCCACCTCATCTTAGAACCACATATTTATTTAGCATAAAATCGAAAAAGAAAATATGTGTTCAATTCAATGGCTCCTTTTATAATCTGAAGAAAAGACCCTGAGCACTCACCCTGAGGGAACTATAACAATAAAGGGGAAAAAAAATCTCTAAAAATATTTTTTTCTTCTGAGCTATTTGCTGTTGCTGGTAGAAAATGAGGTGGCCCAGCAAGTGTCAATATTCTGGGAATAGTCAGCACTCTGAGTAAAAGGATCTGGTCCAAGACTGAGGAATAATATTGTTCCCCAAACTCCATCTTTATCTGGGAAGTTTGTTAATGACCACTGAGTGTCAGGGAGCCACTATGAGCAGAAAGGCAAGTGGAGAGTGTTTGGGTAGAACAGAGTCAAGTTCATTCACTTCCAGCTTAAGGCTTGACACTAAAATATACTCGCTGTCCACGGAAGACTTGCTAGATTCGAGAGAGGAAAGCCTTGAGTTGAGTTCCCCCTGCAACCCTGCTCTCAGAACTGACCCTCGGTGATTTTATAACCTGAGGTAAAAGGAGCCGTATAGTTCACACACAGCATGGTGTGCCTTTAAACAACCTCCATCACCACCACAGCAGATATCTGGCCAACTGATAATTGAAATTTCCCTAATGCTAATGAGAACACAGGAAAAGCAGGCAGTGAGTTAAATTAGGAATGATAAATAGATTTCCGATCTCATGACAATACTTACTGATTGTTAGGGTTGGCTTGGAAAAGATTGAGATCAATCTGGTCTTGATTAGTGATGCTTGTCATAGGCACTGAAGGGCAAGAATAGTGGTAAGAATTGGATGTATTTGATATCCCTGATGTAAATTCTGTTGTATGAAGCATAACAAAGGCTGTGTCTCCTCCAGATAGCTTCTTTGGGATCAGTAACTGGAAATTTGTCTTTCCTTTACTACTTGGCCTATATTATTTAAAAATAACAATAAAAGCAAACCTGCATAAAGTGCTGTGAACAGGCAGTAAATTTGTGTAGTGTTTTGTTTCTAGTTACACATGAAGAGAGTGAGGTTTCTTCTCCAGAAATTGATTCAAGGTGCTTTGGATTCTAAGACTAGGCAGCTAAGCCTTGTGTTCCTGGGACACACATTTCCTGTGTGTTTGTGTGTGTGTGTGTGTGTGTGTGTGTGTGTGTTTGTGCATGTTTTAGTGAGACCAGTTATGTCCTTTACAAGTCTGTAAGAAGATCTCTTCTGAGAAACCAGAGAAATACTTAAGGACCCAGATATAGCTGGAGCATGGAGAATTTGAAACACAGACCCAGAGCCAACTTGAATGCTCTATGCTGCCACCATTTCCCACTTCTTCCTAAGCTCCTTTCAGTGAACATCATCACTAAAGATCCATTCATAAATAGGGTTGCATTTTATACTAAAAATAGAACCCAGAAGCAGCAAGATTGGCTCAGCAGATAAAGGTGTTCACCACCTGTCTAGAGTTTGGGTTTTATTCTAGGAAGAGACACTATGACCAAGGCAACTCTTATGAAGGAAAAATTTCGACTGGAGCTGGCATATAGTTTCAGAGTTTTAGTCCATTATCCTCATAGTGGGAATCATGGGAGCATCCAGGCAGACATGGTGCTGGAGGAGCCAAGAGTTCTACATCTTGATCCAAAGGGTACCCGGGAGGAGGCTGCGGTGGCACAGACACAAGCACATATATGAGACCTTAAAGGCCACCTCCACAGTGAAACACCTCCTCCTCCAAGGCCAATCCTCCTCCATCAAGGCCACATCTCTTACAACAAGGCTACATCTCCTAATACTGCCATTCCCCCATGGTCCAAGCATTCAAACATGTGAGTCTATGGGGATCATATCTATTCAAACCACCACACCACCCAACAATAGACAATGCAAGGCGAATGACTTGAGTTGGAACCCCAGAACCCAAGTTAATATGGAAGATGAGAACCAACTCCACAGAGTTGTTCTTGGACTTCTGTAATACATAGTAGCATGTGCTTACCCTCAACCCTAAATCATGCAGACACACATACACACAACAATAGTCATAGTCATAATCATAGTCATAGTAGTAATATAACCTACAAAGGTAGAGGTACTTACCAGTTATCCCAGTACTGATGGTGCTCAGGTTGAGAACAATCTTGCCTGGGATAAAGAGTAAAAGCCTATCTCAAACAAGTCAACATTTTTGGTCCTTCAAATATCCTTGTGGACAATATACCTGTGGATAGGTAATTGAGGTTTTTGTTCATTTGTTTTCAACAATGTCTCACTATTTAGTCCCGGGTTAGCCCTAGCCCTTGAACCTCCAGTCCTCCTGCCGGCTATCCTTAGCCATGAGGTTAGAGGTCTTCACTACCGTGCCTGGTGGGTGCCTGGGTATTACAAGGCTAAGAGATGGCGCTGTGACTGGGCTTCAGCCAGCTTCAGTGAGCATATTTGCACATTGTTAGGAATTCTGCACTGTGTTTAATGTTATCATAAAATAGCCATAGAAGGAACATTTGCATATATGGAAAATAGAAAGTTGTTGCCATCACATTCCAGGTCTCCTCACGCAGCTGGTTGTTCACCGTTTAGTGGTCTGCCACCTGTGCTGGTTAGTATTATTTCCACTGGACACTGGCTAGGCTTTAGCCACTGGAGTCATTTTGAGAGAAAGGAACCTCAATTGAGAAAATGCTTTCAGAAGAGCAGGTTGTAAGCAAGACTGTGAGGGTATATTCTTAATTAGTGATTGATGGGAGAGGGCCCAGTCTATTGTGGGCAGTACAACTCCTGGGCTGATGATCCTGGGTTCTATAAGAAAAGAAGGCTGAGCAAGCCATGAGAGTAAGTCAGTAAGCAGCATTCCTCCATGGCCTTTGCATCAGCTCCTGCTTCCAGGTTCTTGTCTCTTTTGAGTTTCTGTCCTGACTTCCTTTATTGATGAAAAGTGATGCTGAAGTATAAGTTAAATAAACTCTTTGCTCCCCAACTTGTTTTTGGTCATGGTGTTTTATCACAGCAGTAGAACCCTGTAGTGGCTATTCCTGGTTGTCAACTTGACTATATTTGAAATGAACTACAATCCAGAATTGGAAGGCTCACCAGTGAACCTAATCTGGAGACTAGGAG
>NC_034603.1:13894705-13916608 GCF_900095145.1 Mus pahari | reverse complement strand
TATAATTATGGTTTAGAAGTAACATAAAATAAGTTACACAGGAGGAAATATATATATATATATATATATATATATATATATATATATATATATATTTGTGTGTGTGTGTGTGTGTGTGTGTGTGTGTGAAATGCAAGTATAGGAGGATATGCATAGTTTGTATGTAAGAACGGGAGAATCTTATAGGTTATATGTAAGTGGTAGGACTAAAGAGTGGCACATCCTTGTATTTTATTATCTGTGAGGGGTTGTAGAACCAATACTGAACTGGAACCAAATGGTAACTCTGCCTTTTATTATTCTTGGTCACAACAGTTCATTCACCCCATTTTTAGAACATGAATGTCCTGTATCAGTATGTAAGAGGAAAATAGGATGTGATTAATTTCATCCTTGAATCATGCCCAGGGTTATAAGAGTCTGAAAGGCATATAGGAGGGAAAACCGGAGGGAAAAATCCACTCATGATACCCAAACCAGCCATTATGCTCTCTGTCTTTTGAATAGAATAAAGGGCAAGATTACATACCTATTTGAATAGCAATTTCTTTCATATTATTATTCCTTTTATTCATATGCATTTAAAAGGTGGTAATTCTATTTTATATGAGAATTTTTTACCGCCTGTGATTTCATTTATCTATGACAACCAGGTCTAAAAATATAAAATTGATATTTCCTAAAATAATCAATTCATACACTTCAAACTGTGTACCATTGTGATTTGTGTGCTGAGATCTTAGGCAATCTTACAACATCCTTCTGGGGACCTACATCATCCTTCTGTCCAGTGTATCCAAGCAGTATATAATGCCTGCTCTTTAGTCACTTAGATATTGTGGTTTGAATAGATTAGGCCTCCTTTGACTCATGTGTTTAAGTGGTTGTCCCACAGGGAGTGACATTGTTAGGAGGTGTGTCCTTGTTGGAATAGGTGTGGCCTTGTTGGAGAAAGTGTGTTACAGTGTAGGTAACACTTTAAGGTAGGTACACTTTAAAGTGTAGGTAGGCTTTAAGGACTTCCAGTCCTCCATTTCCACCCAGTGTGGAATAGAGCCTCCTCCAAGCTGACTCTAAAGGACAGTCTCCTCCTGGGTGCCTTCTGATCAAGATGTAGAACTCTTGTCTTCTCCAGCACCATGTCTGCCTGCATGCTGCCATGCTTCCTGCCACGATGATAATGGGCTGAACCTCTGAAACTATAAACCAGCCCTAATAAAATGTTTTCTTTTATAAGAATTACCTTGGAATGGTGTCTCTTTACAGCAACAAAACCCAAACTAAGACAGTAGTTGGTACTAGGGGATGGGGTACTGCTGTGACAGGCTTGACCATGCTGTTGTTTGGAGAGATGTAGTTTTGGTGACTTTGGATTTGGATCACAATGTAATGCTTTAAGTGGGTCTTAATGGACCACCCTAGAAGGAATAGGGAAGACCTTGGTGCTGAGGGTGATTTGGATTGTAGGGGGTTGGCTCAAGAGGTTTTAGAAGAGAGGAATTTGGCTATGTTGCATGGAGATTATTCTTATGATGTTTTGATGTAGATTGTGACTGCATTTTGCCCTTTTCTGGGGAGTCTGCCTGAGGCTAAGGTGAAGAGATTCAGATTGGTTGCATTGAGGAAAAAGGCCTCAAAGAAAAGCCCAGCATAGATTTTGTCCTCTAGTTTGCTCCCATGAAGAGCATTTTGATCAAGTGTTGCCAGCTTAGAAAGGAATACAAAATGTATGGTTCAAAGAGTAAAAGGGCACAAGGAAGTTAAATGAAGCTAAATTCTGTGTTTAAGGAGATAAACAGGTTAATGGAGTGGTGACCTCAGGGCAAGATCCCACCAGACTGAGCCTACTATTTATTCATTTGCAGTTGAGCAAGGGATATGTAGGCATTATTATGACCTGGTTATTGTTTTCTTTTGGACATAAGGAGATAAGATTATGTGTCAAATTGACAAGGGCTGGATTGTGATTGGTTGCCAATTTTGCTTGTCAACTTGACTATATGTGGAATGAACTACAATCCAGAAATAGAGGACACACCTGTGATTAAGATCTTGAGGCAGAAAGAAACAGGTTTCTTGAGGCATAGTGGCCATGAAAAGTTTAGGCTCAGGCAAGGTAGTACACAATTATTCCCAGGAGATGGAGGCCAGCACATCTCTGAGATCAAGGCCTACCGGGGACAGAACAAGTTCCAAGTAAAGAACAGCTTAGGTCCAGGCGTGGTGGTACATACCTTTAATCTGGGCCATATCGTCTGCTGGAAGCCTACGTAAGGACAATGGAGAGATAAAGGGTTCATTCTTCTCTGCCTGCTTGCACTTACTGGCCAGCACATCTGTTGGAACCTACGTCTTCAGAACTTCAGCTCCTACAGAAGACCAGCTGAAATACCCAGCCCTGTGGGACTGAGCAACTACTAGATTCTTGGGTTTCCCATTCACAGCTGGCCATTGTTGGGTTAGTTAGACTACAGCCTATAAGTCATTCCAATAAATCACCTTAATATAGAGAGATAGCCCATAAGTTCTGTGACTCTAGAGCACCCTAACATAGCTACTTCCACATGGCTGTAAAAGAGAAGTGGCACTAGGACAAGGCTGAAACACCACAAGTCTCGTCATTCTGATCCTTCTATTGAAAAGCTGTATCTTCTAGCCTCAAGATCGGGGTCACAGCTATGCTCTCCATTTCTGGATTGTAGTAGATATAGTCAAGTTGACAACCAGGAACTGTCATCACAGGTATGCATACACTGTCATATTTTGTGGTTAACAGTGCTTTTGTTCAGGTAGCCTTTACTTAACTTAGTAATTGTCTTCAAGGGGGGAGTAGGGATTCTGGAATCTTTATTATAGAATATTATTAATATTACTCGGTTTTATTATTAGTGATCATCATTAATATTGTATTGAACCTAATGGATAACTAAGCCTTTATCATAAGTAGGTATGTTTAGCAAAAGTCAGTATTGGCAAGATTTAATGCTATTTATAGTTTCAAATATCCACTGGAATCTTTGAACATATGCTCTGTGACTAAGGGAGAAAGAATGATCATAGGTGAATTTACATAATTTGAAGGTGTAAATGACACATTCTTTCTCTTTAAACTAAAGAATCCTGGAAGTACAAACTCATTTAACCTTCTACAACATCGAAATGGGCTTTCTGAGTTAATGGGTTGTTGACTACCTATGGAGATATTAAATCTCACCTTTAGATGTTTGTATGTGTTGATGTATATGTGTGTGTTGTTTCTATGTGAAATCAGAACAATTGGATCTGCAGCAGGTAATGGGTTGGGAATTGTTGAAGAACCATTTTCTTCATGGTGTGTTAGTAATGAGCAAATGGTATGGAGGAACACTGGCTGTCCCAAGGGACAGAGCCTGTCCTTGGCTCTGGCCTGTGCTAGCTCTGTGGGTTCTGAGTGCCAGTGGTACAAATTGTGCCAATCTGTTAGCACAGACTCAGATTCCCAGTGGTTTTGTGACTGTTGCCTGCCTCTGCATCTCTCATAATGAACTGATTCTTGGACAGCTGGGGTATCAGCAAAAAGCTGTGTAGGAAGTGCCCTGCCCAATTAATCAGATGTCATTCTGACCAGATTTCTTCAGCATGTTGCTCCATAGCAAACAGAGGAGTATTAATAAACTACAATTTAAAAAAGAGAGAGAGAGAGAGACAAAGGAGAACGACATCATTTTTATGTATATTTGTCCTAAGGCATATTTTTCCATTTCTGAAACTTGAAAAATAACCATCTGGAAAGAATCATATGTAGACAAAGCATGTCATGACATTTAAAGCAAATATTTTTGCTGTGAGGATCAGTGTTTGCTCATTGCCCCATCAACTGGCATATCCTGAGATACCCATAAAGTATTCAATAAATTGAGCATTCCTGCAATAAATCAATAGCACAAGAATAATGTCTTTTAAGTGTTCACAGTTTCCTTTGTTTATCCCTCCTTTTTAAATACATACTTTTTTTTTTACACTGAAAAACCTCTTTTAACGCTCATCTTTGTTTTTCTTTGCCTTTCAGCCACCCAGACTCAGGCAAATGACATTACACTGTACCATTGCAAAGGGATCTGTGGCATAAATAAATGTATCGGGAGGTCAAGAGGTCAAGAGCATAAACGAGGCAAAGATTTCAAAGAAATCACCGACCAAATGATTTATAAATCATGGAAAACACTGCTCCAGCCATAAAAGAGAAATTAAATTTATACATCATGAGCTTCAGGATGCCTTGGGTTCTGGTGGGTAACTGGGTTAGAAATAGAAGCGCTTATGTCATCCTGCTGCTGGTCTGGAGCCTTGCTAGAGTGGCATTTACCCTGGGACCTTAAATCAGGAGGACTGAAATGAAAGTCACCCTCCGTTTCTTCTCTGTCTCTAGAAACATTTGCTTTACCTTTGACCTAGAATCACCTCTACCGCAAGCTCAACTCTAGAGAGGTGTGGGAAATGGGTTCACGGCTGGCCGTGAGAATACGTGAGAGTAGGGACCCACCATCATGTCTCCCTGTCTGTTGGCAGAAAGCTTCAGGAGTTCTTCCTTTGCCTATACAAAAAGTGACATTGAATTACAGCATTTGCCCTGGCCGGCCAAGGAAGCTGGGCAACTGTGAGTCTCAGGACAATACCAGCCAATCCATCCATGGAGAGAATAAAAATGAGCCCGTCTCTATAAAGAGAGCAGTTATACTTTATGCTATAATGATCTAGAAAGCAAATCTGCCTAGAAATTTTACAGTTTAAAAATAATCTTTTCTGTTTTTTTTTTTTTTGCCATTTTTAATAAACAGTATTCATCCATTTCTTTCCTCTGAACGCTTGCCATTTCTTGACCTTCTATTTAGGGGGGAAATATCAGCTGGGAAAAGGCAAAGCTGAAGAGCATCTGCTTATTTTAGACCTACGTGAATGCCTGACACGGACATGATGGCTGTGTATAAAATTAAAGTGATTTCATGGGGGCTCTCACAGAAAACACCCTTGACTGGGAACGTCACTCACAGGCTAAGCAGATGGGAAGTGGCAAATGATTCCGTGAATGGCCCATAGACTTGGAGACAGATTTCTGTTCTTTAGGACATAACGAATAGAGACTTGAAATTGGGGCTAGTTTTAAAGTTGTCTGAGGAACAGATTTTTGCTAATCTACTAAATGGGAACAATCTGCTAGTTTCTAGCTTGACATGCAGATGGTTAGCGATGACAGGACCCTTTGCTCTCGTGATCCAAAGTTAAACTGCAGCGAGGTGTGTCCTGTCTCTCCCACACCCAGTTTCCTTTCCCCACTCCCTTTGGTTCTTTCCTTTACCCTCTCCCCCCTTTTCTGTATTCTATTTTAAAATCCTCTCTTTGGCTTTTAATTATTTGAGAGAACAATACATCTTCGGTTATGTATTTTGATTTAAAAAAAAATGGTGTAAGATACAGTTCACTAAAGCACTTGGGAGATGGGGAATGAGTGCATTGTATCCCCCCCCCCCATTAATGTTTTTTCTTTGCTCTTCTTCACCTATGCATATGTTAAGGAAAGTGTTATGAGTAGACTGCCCAAGCATATCCGCTTACATCATCAGAACTGGATATCAAGTCACCTCGCTTAAGGACCGTCCTCTCCAATATCCCCTCTCCTTTATAACTAGGGATTTGGGTGATTAGGGGAGGGGTTGGAATCCTCATACTTAAGATGGTTGGAAAATTTCCCACATTAAAAGGATGCTTTATGTTTCCTGCTTTGTACCCATCCTGAATCCCCAGAGGCCCATCCATTCTTTCCTCCAAAGACATTGTGTGCACAAAGTTGAACAAGTTAAAACAAGTGTCACTTGTAAACTCTACCTGCTTTTTATTTATTTCTTATTGCCTATTTTCTTTGTTTTTGCACTTTAAAGAAAAGCAAATGTGAAGAAGAATGGCGATTTCTGCAAAGATTAGATATAACCCCTCAAATATTTTTTTGGTGTTTTTAGTAGATGTTCTCATAACAATTGAATTAAACCGAGTCACATTGCTATGCAATCAAGGGCAGAATAGGATATTTAATGGCATCTTAGTCAAAATATAGGAAGTATGTGTTTGAGGAGTTGGATACAGTGCCAGGCTGCTCATTCATTTGCATATGTGGGGAGTCATTAAGAATTCTAAATGGTTTCTCTTTAGCCTGCTTGGTAGTACTTGTAATTGCTTCCCTAGTGTAACATGGTCCTAGTGTTTTCAAATATACACAAGTCTCTCAGAGTTAGGCTTAAGCATTGAGCCTATGAGGAGACCGTATCTCTAGGCTCCTACTGAAACATTTGGCTGAGTTTGATGCATCTTAAAATTTTATTTGTTTTCCTGGCAGGGAGCAATCTGTTTTTACTATTCGTGTCTTTTCTGGTCGGATGGCTTTTGATCATATTGCATGGTGGTGTTTTAAACCCCAAGATGTATCAATAAACAAACTTGTAATCTTGACCCTGCAAACAGAGAGGGGGCTGAGGAAACAAGTAAATGGCTGTAGGGTGTGGGCCGTGCGTTATTCCCTCGCTGTAAGAACTCTCCTATGATGGGGAGGGGGGGTAACCTTAGGCTGGGACTTTAAGCTGCGAGTGACCCCAGTAATACTGGTCTGAGTAGAAAAAGCAGCCCAAGCTCTCTAATTTTTTCTCATTGCTTTTTAACCTTAATGCTAAAGATTGAACCCAGGGTCTCACTCGTGACAAACAAGTGCTTTACCACGTAGCCAGAAACCAGCCCTTTTCATTTTTGATTTTTCTGGCATATAATTTCTTTTAATACTTTCTGACTTAAGACATATCAGATCCAATTTGCCAGGGCCTATTTTAAACAGCAGTGAAGGATCTCTTATAATTAGTGTACCTGGTCCTGAAGACTGAGATTTAAGAGCTCTCTGGATTTCTACTTTTTATTTTTGTTACAGTGGTCTCACTATGTAGTCCTGGCTATTTTGGACTTCACTATGTAGACCAGTAAACCAGGCTAGCTTCGAGCACACAGAGTTCTTCCTGCATCTTCCTCCCAAGTGCTGGGATTAAAGATGTGTGCTCCCAGGCCCAGAATTTAAGAGGTTTTGATATTCTGTTTTCTGGGTTTGTCTTAATAAATGCTGCCTCCATTTTCTTTCGCCGTGTTGACAGTCCTATGTAATGTGTAGCAACAGCACTGACAACCACAGCTTCTGAGATTCAGAGTTCAAATCCTGCCTCAGTCATCTACTAGCTGTGTGATCTTGTCCGAATAATTCAGTCTGTCTGTGCCAGCACAATGGTAAAGGTAACCCCACCTACCTCATGCTACGACTGTGAGGTCTGAGTTAGGGGAGAACTCTGGGAACAGTGCTGGTGCTTCTTCAGATTCAGCCCCTGTTGGTATTGTTACCAAGCTTTAGCATCTTGTTTAGGTCGTGCTTTTTCCACATGGCAGATGGGGCCTTCTCATGCTAACATGATTAACATTAGTTAAGCATAAATTAAAAAATCCTCCTGTGTCCATGCTCTTAGGTCCCCCCCAAAGTGAATCAGTAAACTTAGTGTCACAGAGTGAGGGTGGGATGGGGGGCAATTGGTCTGAGCACAGCGACTTTGTGATTGAGAAGAAAAGGAGATGCAGACTGAATTTCTGACACGAGGGAAGAGCACTGGATTCTGAGTTGGATGATATTCCAACCCTCAAAAAGTATGACCTTGGGCACATCGTGTGTCCTCCCAGAATCACATCAGCCAAATGAGAAGAGGAGTGATGAGCCCCGCTCTGCACGTTTCCCGGGGTTGATGAGATCCAATTAGAGGAAGCATGGGCACACGAAAGCTCTCTGGAAAGATGAATGTGCCATCCAGGCCTGCGGGCATACAACTGAGTGACAGAGCGGGCTTCTGCCATCAGTCCCGCACTTCAGTTGGTTAGTGCTCCAGCCGGGGTCACAGGAGGACGGCTGGAGTGCACGTTCCAGGGCACACACATGGATTGCGCTAGAGTCTGCCATGTGGAAAAAAAAGCTGGGGCATATTGTTATGTGTCAATTCCAGATGGGGAGACAGCTTTACTTTTTGCACAAAAAGGCTTTCTTGGGTGAGATGGGTTGAAGGGGTAGGTCCTCAGCACTCCAAAAAACAAGAGCTTGAAGCACCTTGTCCTCTGTCACCTCTGAGTGACACTATTGATTTTGTGAGAATGCATTCCTTGGAGTTGCAGGGTTCAGCAGCCGCCCTTCCCCCAACCTCCGCCCCTCCAGCCCCTGGCAAAGTCAGGTTCCGAAAATGCCAGAATAGAGAGGAGCTAATGTACAGTGTGGAAGGGAACATCCCAGGGTGTCCAATCGAAGCCAGGAGACATTTGCAGTAATGTGAGTGAGAATGTACAAACAGGACCAGAAAACACTGGTCTGCCACCAATCCAGATGCAGACATAAGAGGAGGTGGCCCAGTTGGGGTCCTCATCCATCACTCTTTGGAGCCTACATAGACTGCTGCAGGGCAGGAAAGAGAAGAGCCTGGCACCAGCGGCTCAGGGCCACCTCTCTGCCTTAGACAGCCAAGGGGCCGAGGGCTGAACTGTGCAGCCTGAGCCCAGGCTCCTCAACAGATGGCAGTGCACATCTGAAATATTCCACGGGGGAAAGACAAGTAGGGATGAGCCAAGGTTTGGAGCCTGGCATAGGAGTGGGGTAAATGGAGGTTCAGCATCCTCCCGGAGCCATTCTTTCTTTCTACACTCTTAAATAACCATGTGTGATGTCATTCTCCACTGGAGCTCTCGGGAGTTGAATAGCTCCTGCATAGTACCCAGAAGAGGGTGACTGAAACCCAAGGGGCTACTGCACATCCCAGCTACTCCTGTGGGTGACTCTCTGCTCTGCCCTTGACCTTTGCTTGCCATTTACATCTGAACAAGCCCCTCTCTGTATTATGCTCCTTCCATTTCCAATATGTGTCAACTGCATACTATGCACAAGTCATTGCTGCTCACTCAACTGGGTAGTCACTATCACCCCATTTATCACGCACCTCTTTGTATGATGGACTTGGTGGGACACTAAGTCTGCACAGGTAGATGTGATAGAGTCTTGCCACCAAAAAGTTTAAGGATGGGGGTCATGGATAGATAGACTATTGGGACTAAATGCAATAGACACAAGCTTTTCTTGAAGCTGGAGAGCTATATATTCAGGTAATATCCCAATTGTACTATATAGTAGCATTGATGACTTCATTAGAGTATATGTAAAAATTTTGCACTAGAGTGGCAAAGTATTCCAGATCTCTAGTTTGGAACTTACATATGTAGGCTTTTATACTACCGATATATAAGATGAACTCTGCTCTTCCCCTCTCATACTTCCCTCCTGAGCACCAACAGATGCCCTGTGCCTGGATCCTTCAGGCACACTATCTGATGCCAGTGAACACCAGGCCCTGCTTCTGGTGTGGTACCCCCACTGCACGTTTTCAAGCATTTGCATCAGTAACCTGTCTTCAGCAAGGCAGGGTGGTATGGGGGTTGAGTTGAGTGCAGAACAGCTAGAGTCAACAGTTGAAGCTACCCAATGGCAGTGGTGGGTCTTTGAGTAAATTCCTTAAGCTTTCAGTTAACCACTTGTTTCATCACCAGCACTTAGGTTGTTATGGTATCTACCTGTCAGGATGGTGAAGAGAGTTAGATAAGAAAGTCCAGGTAAAACATGTAGAGCCACACTTTGGCTCTTTTCATTTATTCCCTACAGTGGACCAGCCCTTTCTCTCCCTTGGTTATGCTCTTTTGAGAGTGTGGTATTCACCACACCAGGTCATCATATGCATCCCTGGTTATTATCTGTCTCCCTCACAAAGGCAAGGACCGTTTCTTTTTCATTCATCTAAGTAGTCTCAGCATCTGATGTAGTACTTGGATGTAGGGATGCAGTACTTGGATGTAGGGATGCAGTACTTGGATGTAGGGATGCAGTACTTGGATGTAGGGATGCAGTACTTGGAAGTAGGGATGTAGTACTTGGATGTAGGGATGCAGTACTTGGATGTAGGGATGTAGTACTTGGATGTAGGGATGTAGTACTTGGATGTAGGGATGCANAGTACTTGGATGTAGGGATGTAGTACTTGGATGTAGGGATGCAGTACTTGGATGTAGGGATGTAGTACTTGGATGTAGGCATGCTCAGAAGCCATTTCCCAAAGAAGCAGATAAATAAAGAAATGAGTCAAAACTCACTTAAAATATTACTGGGTAGAGGATATAAGCAAAAGATAATACAAGAAAGTGGCATGGTGGGCATGACCTTTTGTTGTTGTTTTTGTAGTGGTTTGATTTTTGAAGCACAGAGCTTAGAAATCATCCTCTCTTGGGTAAATTCTCCGTGACAATGGAAAGTTCTGGGTGCCACAGATGTTGACACTGCAGTGGGCTTTGGTGATGTTTTTTTCCCTCTGGGACAATTGTGAAACATAGCTTGTCCCCAAAGGGAAAAGAATGTCTGTAGGAAGGTAGGAAGGTTGCATCGAATCTTCCTAATGAAAATCAATAGGCTAAAAATTAAATTAAGTTGATGCAACAAAGGATTCGATGCCACCCGCTCATTAGCAAAGGCGCCCAATCCACTGTGGGGATCCCTGTTGCTAAGTTGCCTCAAGAAACAAATTGATTAATGGATTTTCCTTTTCCTGGAGGTCTCTCAAGTAAGCAGGTCAAGTAGCTACGATTTCATTAGGGCCACTCTTGTCAGTGATAGCTGTACAATTTGGTTCCAAATACCCAATTTATAGATTGGCCCAACCCCCTCCCCCCGAGGAATTGATTGTATTTGGGGAATATAGAAAAGCTAATGTAGTGTCACTAACTATCCACAAGGAATCTGGGGTCGTGAACAGAAGCAGGGGTTGAGGAGTAAGCAGTTGCTCATGTTATTTAAGGAGGTCGAATGGTGGGGTGCATACAGTCTGCTCCATACCAATGCGATCCAAACTTGTGTGTGCTGAAACAGAAGAGGGATATCAGGAGCTCTCCAAAGACCTCTTCAATGAAGAGTGTTAATTTAGAAGATTCCATCTAGATAATGTACAGAGGAGTCAATGACGAGACCCCAGATCTAGATGTTACATGGGGGAAAATACTTAATTTTTGACAGCTGAGATTTCTGTTTTTGTTTATTTAAATTTATTGTTTCTTTATATATATATATATATATATATATATATATATATATATATATGAGTGTTTCGCCGGCATATGTATCTATCTACCACATGTACCTGGTGCCCACAGAAGCCAGAAGATGGCAGGGCATCAGATCCTCTAGGACTGGAGTTATAGATGCTTATGAGCAGCCAAGTGGGTGCTGAGATTCAAATGCCTATTCTTTACAAGAGAAGACAGCACTTTCAACCACTGAACTATCTCTCTTGTCCTGACACTTCTGTTTTTAAATTTAACCATCTGGTATAGTTGATTTCATCTGCTTAATGTACCAGTATGACATGAAGGGGTCATCACCTTAGGACAATAAAACCAAAGACAACTGTCTAACCTTAGTCATAAATATGTCTGTATATACCTATGTGTCTATGTATATAGATAGCTATTGTCCATTTCGTAATGCAATGCCGTGAAAATGCATAAAACCTATGCATTCCCTGCCAGAGCTCCCAGGGACTAAACCACCATCCAAAGAGTATACAAGGATGGGTTCATGCCTCCAGCTACATATATGGCAGAGGATTGACTTTTCTGGCATCAATGGAAGGGGGAGGCCCTCGGTACTGTGGAGGCTTGACACTTCAGCGTATGGGGATGCTAGAGAGGTAATATGGGAGTTGGGGGGAGTGGATGAGTGGATTGGGAGCACCCTCTTAGAGGCACAGGGGAGGGGAGATGGGATGAGGGCTTTGTGTAAGACTGGGAAGGGGGATAACATTTAAAATGTAAATAAAATAAAATAACCAATTAAAAATTAAGCAGAAAAAGAGAGAAAGTCCATAAAACCTGGTAAGTAATGATGGCTGGACAGACTTAAGCATATTTGATGAAAGATGCTCAAATCTAGTGACTCCAAAATGCAAATCAGCTGAATTTTATAATCTATGATGGTGTCTATTTCAGGAATATTAAATCTACCATTTATAGGCAAATTTGAAAGTCGAAAAATGACAAATTGGAGTTTTTCTACTGAAACAAAGATTACCAAGGCACTCTTAAAGGGTCAAAAGCAGGCAATAGAATCATTTTGCTGCTTATTTTTTCTTTCCAATCAACGCTGTAATTTTATGTATTTATGGGACACTACCAGTCTAGTCACATGTACAGTGTGGAATGTCCATTTCTGTACTTTTTTCAGTCTTGTGCTTGGAGTCTTCAAAAATCTCTAGTTTTGTTTTTCATGAACTGTATTATACGTTGCAATAATCACTAGTTACCAACTCTATACTAAAGCTTTGGATTTTGTTCTTTCTGTGGACTTTCGTTGGAGACATGTTACCCAGCCTCCTCCTTGCTACCTGTCCATGTTTAGTAGTCTCCAGCCATCCATGGTGTACTGGCTGGGTTTGTGTGTCAACTTGACACAAGCTGGAGTTAACACAGAGAAAGGAGCCTCTGTTGAGGAAATGCCTCCATGAGATCCAGCTGTAAGGCATTTTCTCAATTAGTGATCAAGGGTGAGAGGGCCTATTGTGGGTGGTGCCCATTCCTGGGATGGCAGTCCTGGGTTCTATAAGAAAACAAACTGATCAAGCCAGTAAGCAGCATTCCTCCATGGCCTCTGCATTAGCTCCTACCTCCAGATTCCTGCCCTGTGTGATTTCCTGTCCTGACTTCCTTTGGTGATGAACAGCAATGTGGAAGTGTAAGCTGAATAAACCCTTTCCTCTCCAACTTGCTTCTTGCTCATGATGTTTTGTGCAGGAATACAAACCCTGACTAAGACAAACTGGTACCAGCATAGCGAGGTATTCCTGTGACAACCTGACCATGTTTGGGGGAGGATTGTAGAACAAAACTGGAACTTTGGGCTAGAAGAGCCATTGGGTATTAAGAGCTCTGTGAGGTGTTCTGTGGAAGATAATGTTGAGAACATTGCAAATAATGGAGGCCTGGCTTGTGAAATTTCAGAGGGAAGATTAAAGACTTTTATCAGGGCTGATGCTGTTTTGATTGGTTAGCTGGGGCTGAAGAATCAACTGTGATTTAAAAGATCCCAGAACTACTAAATAGAAACCTTTGCATTACTGGGCGATTGATGCAGGTTAGGTGAAGCTAACAGATTAGCAATGATTACAAAGAGACCAGCATCACTAAGGTGAAATTTCTGGGAAGTGTTTCCTGAGAGAAAAGAGAAGCTGTGTTCCAGAGGCAGCCATGGTTGTACTTCATGTAGGCAGCCAGGCTTGGTAATGTGTAAGCGTCAACCAGGCGGTACTGGTTTTGAAACATGAAGGGGTAGCAGCTGATGCTTGGTACTGTGAGAGGCCAGGAGAGACCATTGGTCAAGGTGCAGCCTCAGTGGTAGTTGAAGGCCAGGACTGAATGGGTTGCACAGAGAAGTTGAGGCTTAGCAATATGAAAAGAACCTATGAGAGGCTATTTCTGAAAATGCAGTTCAGTTGCAGCAGAGGACAGCAGTGTTTTGGAGATGCCAGTACCATGAGATGACCACCAAGAACAGCAGCAGCAGTGGAGTACAGACAGCTGGAGCCTAGAAGACAAGGAGAATACTACAAAGGGCAGAACTGGAGAAGTGACCCTTGGAGGAGCCCAGAAATCATGAGTGGATCCCAGACATTGGATGGTCAGAGTTTGATTTTGTTTTTGATTATGACTGTGCCCTGATAGTTTTTCCTCTTGAAGGAAGAAAGTATTTTAGTGGAGCCCACAGTTAACAAACCTTGAATTGTAAAAAGACTTTGAATTTCAAAATGTATTGGATATTTTAAAGGGATTGAAATTTTAATGTGTAAGGATTTGTAAAGACTGTGGAACTTTTAAAGTTATTTAGATCTTGGGGATGAGTGAGAAAGGGTTGAAGCTTAATAGTGTTGTGTTTGTGTGTCAAGTTGACAAGGGGTCAGTTGTATTGGCTGGTTGTATATGTCAAGTTGACACAAGCTGAAGTTATTACAGAGAAATGGGGCTCCCTTGAGGAAATGCCTCCATGAGATCCAGCTGTAAGGCATTTTTTCAATTAGTGATCAAGGGGGAAGGGCTCAGCCCATTATGGGTGGTGCCATCCCTGGCTGGGCTGGTAGTCCTGGGTTCTATAAGAAAGCAAACTGAGCAAGTCAGGGGAAGCAAGCCAGTAAGCAGCATTCCTCCATGGCCTCTGCATCAGCTCCTGCCTCCAGGTTCCTGCTCTGTGTGAGTTCCAGTCCTGATTTCCTTTGGTGATGAACAGCAATGTGGAAGTATAAGCTGAATGAACTTCCCCAACTTGCTTTTTGGTCATGATGTTTTGTGCAGGAGTATAAGCCCTGACTAAGACACCTAGAACTCTCTTCTAGCCTGCATCATGGGGGAGGAGATGAAGAACATTTTTATCTGGAATAAATCTTACATCTTGAACAAACTTTAAAAATAGTCATTTTTATAGACAGAAAATATACTAGAATATTCCAGAGGGCTCTTATGCACCCACACTTGGTTTCTAACATTATAAATATTATTCTAATATATTTATCAGAACTAACTGACCAATACCAATATAAAGTCCCCTTGGTGTACAGATAGGAAAAGAGTTTTTGAAGGTTTATGTGCTAGAGACAGTGGTGAGGCAGCACTGAAGAGAAGTTTCCCCAATTTATTTGCCTTATTCTCCTCCTTGAAAACTGCATATCTCTGTCTTGTAAATCCATGTTTTGTCCTTTCATTATGGATGCACCAATTGAATCTAATGTGGTTCAGAAATTCACGCTATGAAGCAAGTAAATACAGAGCTGTTCTGGGTGAAGAACCTCTCGTCGTCTTCACTTGCTATCCTTCAGGGGCACCCGAGACGTCGTCAAGTAAATCTTAGGGCTCTAAGGAGGACAATTTGGCAAGCTCTTTACAGCTCGATTGCAGAATTTCTAAGTTAACCATCTGGCACCATCTGCCCTGGGAGGCTTGGGATGGGGGGAGGGTTGTAACTAACTAAATCCAGAGCTAGTGTGAGAACGAAGGTGGTCAGATACTCAGTCTATACCATTCTTAGGACTAGAACCACTTTTTACCCCTTTCTACTTTTTCCTTTCACCATCACAGGCTAGTCTTAGTCCATTTTGTGTTGCCTCAACAGAGTATTGGATATAGAGAAACATATCAAGAAAAGTGGTTCTTTTAAGTTACAGGTTCAAGGTTGGGCATCCCTGTCTATTTGGCTTCTCCTTGGCTATAACAACAGCAGAGACAAAGAAAAGGAAATGACAACACACAAGAAAGGGAGGTTATGTCATCAGAGATGAAGCTGTGGACTGAGATGGGAACTTAACCTCAGTCTTAGGGCAACATACAGGCTTCCACAAGAACTAATTTCATCCTAGGAGAACTGTATTAATCTCATCTGGGAGTGGTACCCTGCCCAATTCTAAACTCTAAGTATTCAACGCCTTGCCTCTCAGTGCCACTTCAGTGGGGAGTTAATCAGAGATTAACCAAGAGTCTGAGGGAGAGTGAGAAGCGGCGTTTTGTCATTGGACTTGCAATAGCAGCTGAGACTCAGACAAGCCTGGCTTTAATGCCCAGCATCATCTTAGACTAATGAATTCCATCTCTCTGAGACTCTGATTCCTCATCTATAACACCGAAATGGTAGTCATGACAGATGCTGCAATTTGTTGCTGTGTGAATTTATAGAGATAATATGTCTGAATAGCTTTGCCCAGGGCGTTGGACTTTGTCAGCCTTGATAAACATTGGCCATTATTACTTTCGAGGGTCCTCTGTCTGCATTCTTATTGAGAAGGGAATTGGATCACGAGAAAGCTTAGGCCATGTGTGAAAGGGCAAACATGGCAACTTTCAGCTTTCAGTTGCTTCCCTTAGAATGCTCATATTTTCCAAATTACTTTGTCTTTCTTGCATCTTTTAGTAATTTTTTATTTACTTTCAGTAATGAAGTTCATACAGCTTGATTAAGTGGCCAAAGAAATCTTGACTAATTTTATATGTTTTAAAAAAGAGAAATATTTGACCTTTTATAATTTTCCTTAGCCAGTCATTTATTACACAGAAATTTGATTGAGGGCCTATTACATGCCAATATTTTCCTGAGCACATGGAGCACACAAAACATAGATCCATGCCCCAAGGCTCAGCTAAACCTATATTAACACTATAGTAAATTATAGCATGTCTTAGAATGGAGAGGAGGGTAGTATGGAAGGGAACTTGAGAGGCCAGAGACTTGGATGCATTCCATTATACCCTGGTTATGAACTCTGAGCTCAATGAAATGGATTTAGTGTCTGGAAAAAGAGAACCCTGCCCCATTCACTTCCAGTTCCAGTGGGCTGACTCTCACTGGCCAGCCTTCAGTGTTCCAGTTGCAGCTGGGCCTTGTTGGTCGCCTCACCAGTTGCTGCCTACTAAACAGGGCCTGCTACTGATCCCAGCAGACCTGTTCTTTTTGACAGATCATACCGTACCTACACCGTTACTCTTAGCCATGACCAAGCCAGGGGCAGAAGGAAAGCGACATTGCAGAGGGGAGAAATTCCTCCACCCCTTGTGGATTTTCTGGGATTACAAGCAAATGAGGGAACTTCATCTGGGTGTTGGGTGGAGGTTACTGTATTTCTCTCCCCACTGCTGTAGCAATTTCAGCTTATATTCCCAGGTGAACTGCCAGAACATATAAGCGCAAGGTAGCATTATCTCTCTTCTCCCAACCCACGTTCCTATTAACATGTCACTTGAACAACCCATTTCCTCATGCTCTTCCCCCACCCCTTTGATATACTGGACATGTGTCAGAAAAATCAGAGACCATCCATATCTTATCTCACATTAGCAAGAGTCATGTAGAAATGTCCCTTCATTACCAGGACACTCATGTCAAAAAGAATCGACTTATTGTCACTGTTTCTAACCTAACAGTGTTAATGGAGCCTTAGACATCCTTTCTCCTCATTTGTTTCTTAGATGCCTATCAAGGAGACAGTTGGAAGAGAGTTTCCAAGCTCTGGGGAGCCCTGGGCATGTGTATTAAATGACAGCACTCTAGGCTGCTTATTATACAGGGATGCGGGGCCAGGGTGGAGAATTGAGACAGAGGGGAGAGCATGCGCTTTTGGCTCCATGCCAGAGTGGTGAGTGGCTCTAAGGAAGGCTTCAGCCTCCAAGAATAGCTATTGTCTCTCCGTTTCCTCTGCTCTCCAGCAAAAGAAAATTTCCAGCGCTGCCTAACAAATACACTTCCCTTGCCAAGCAGGCTTCCAGATCATTCCCAGCAGAGCAGAAAACACTTCTCTCCCTTAGTTCATGCCTACAGTGTACTCTCTCATACCTCCTGTGGCAGAGGAGGAGAGAAAAGAGGAAACCTTTGGCCGGGGAGTTTTGGGGACCCTTTCAGGAGTCCCTGCTGCCGGACACTTTTAGGTCAGATTGATCTTAGAGTAAGAGCAATCTGCCAGCATGTTATCTGCTATTCGATGCTGATCAATTATAATGAGATGACAGGTTTATATTAGTGTATAAAGCAATAAGCTCCAGAACTGACACCATTGCCTTGTTCTAACAGCAGGAAACCAATGGAAGTTTTCCAGGAAGAGCCCATGGGTTCTTACAGTAAATCTCTGTCCCATGTGGACCTTTCCTTGTCCTTTCTTCTATAGCCTAGCACGCTCCTTAGGTCTTAGTCCTGATAGGCCCACTTAGAGATAGCTGTACTCTTTCCAGTGCGGTTCAGAACAGTAGCACAGTCAGCTGTGTGTGAAGTCCTCTTCTGGGTATATTTAGCATGGGGGAAGCTTGGCACCTATGCCCACTATCACCACCCACCCCAGGTAGGGATGGACAAGTGATGCCCTACTTCTCCCTCAGGAAGCTGGCAAGGTACATAATCCATTCTCCCCAGGCACTGAGGGCTACAAGGTGGGTTCATGATCCAAGTTCAGACAACTGGGTATTCATTCACAGGCCTTTGGAATGTGAGTTCAAATAGAAATATGGAGGACATGTTCATCATATTCACATCTTGTGGCAGAGACACAATATGTCTGTGGGCGGTAGGTTTGGTACCTAGCAATGGCTGTATTCTCACCATATTGTTCATTCATGAGTAGCACTGGGCCCCTTGAATCTTGCTTACTTTCCAGCCTTTGGGATAAGAGTTAAATGCTATATTATCCTCTTAAAGTGCCCTTTTACAGGAATTAGCCCAGGCTGGCCTCTGCCTACTGGATGCTTTATATTACTTAAGTTTCATTCAACGCTCACCTTATGTGACTGAACCTTAGCAATATACTATAGCAACAGGACTTGTTAACATTTGAGTATGGGGTTCTTTCATGATGAATGGTAGCTTTTGAGCACTTTTTTTTTAAAATATAGAATCATTTGTGTCATTTCAAGATCATGGCCTTGAAAGAGATAATCCTTACACTGCTATTTTTATTTATTTATTTATTTTTGTGAGAAGAAGTTGAAATTTGGAAAACTTGGCACAGAGTGTTAATGTGTTAACATCAAATGAATTCCATGGATTTTCTTCTCATTAAGGCCCATTTCCCTGCCCATAATTCACCTCGGCTTGGTTATACTTCTCTAGGGTATGCTAGTAAAAAGGGGGGGGCAGGAAAGCCAGCCAGAAAGAGGTGTTTTTGGCTGCAAAAATCAACTTACACCTACCAACAAAGTGAAACAGAATGACTTTGCCAAACAGTAAATATCAAGTTCATTGCCTAAGCCCCAGAAGAAAACTTATTAAGTAATTTATGATAGCTTTTTGAGTCCTTGGTCACCTGATACTACTTGGCTCTGAGTATTGGGACTTACATTTCAGCCATTTGAAGGTGAGTCAAAGAAAAAGATGACATTTCACACCTTGGGTAAAGTACTGGGGAATGGGAAAATGTGTGTCTCTTTCGTACTAGTGACATGGGCATTTATTTATCCATTCTGTGAGTTACTAAGATTGTCCCATCTTACTGAGCAGCAGTCAGATACACTTAAAATATAACTGCCTTATAGAACTTACACTGCGTGCAAAGACATTGAACAAAATCAACACACGCAACAATAACCTCGGAGAGTATCTTAAAGAACTTAGGAATGAGATGGAAAGTGACAGATGTGAAGGAAGCCATTGAGAGCAACTGGTCTAAACCTGTCCCTGTGGCTGATGTTAAAAGCAAGCACTTAGAAGTCCAGGGCAGGAAGGCCAGCAAGGGCAAAGAATCCTAGGGAGGAGAATCTGGGATCTAGGAGAATCAGAACTGTGGACAGAATTCAGAGTCAAAAGGGGAGGCTCAGGCTGTGATGCATGGGTCAGTTGGGAAAGTATTTCCTTACAAACACAAGGAGTGCTGTTCCCAGAACCTATGTTAAGAGAGCTAGATAAGGCGGTACAGGTTTATAATCCTAGTCATGGGGAGGCAGAGTCAGGCGAATTCCTGGGAATTGCTGTCTGTCTAGTGTCTACCTAAATATTTGAGTTTCAGGTCAGTAAAAACCTGTTTCAAAATGGAGGAAGGGAAGAAGGAAGGAAAGAAGGAAGGAAGGAAGGAAGGGAGGGAGGGAGGGAGGGAGGGAGGAAGGAAGGAAGGGAGGAAGGAAGGAAGAAAGAAAGGAAAGGCAGGGAGGAAGGGAAATAGTGGCTGAGAATAGGTGTCTAAGGTTCACCTCTGTCCTCCACACAGACACACACATACACACACATATCTACAAACATATACAAAACACCACATACACAAACTCATTCTCATAGACACACAAACACACATGCATAGTCACACTCATATAAACACACACACATTCATCTCTCATCCACAAACACACACAAACACTTACACACATTCTTATATGCAAACACACATGCACACTCACATTTATACAAACACATACCAAACAGACAATTATACACACTCACACTTAAAGTCACACACAAACACATACACAAACATATATACTCACACACACATATACACAAACACACATACACAAACATATGCATACACACCCACTCACCCCCACAAAACACATAAGCACTCACATACATACAAGCACACACAAATACACATACACAAACATATATACTCATACTCACATATACACACCCACTCACACACATACAGACACACATAAACACACATGCACACTCAGACTCATACACACAGAGTCACACATAAATATAAACACACACACTCATACACGTACACACACATATACACACTCACACTCACATCCACAAACACACACATTCTCCTACACACTCAAACACACACATATACACACTTAAATTTATACATACACATACACAAACATGTACACGTACACACATTCACGCCTACACACACACACACACACACACACACACACACAGGCACAGCAAAAAATTCGAGAAGACTGCCAACATGTCACAT
The DNA here is from genome assembly GCF_900095145.1 of Mus pahari. Lineage (NCBI taxonomy): Eukaryota > Metazoa > Chordata > Mammalia > Rodentia > Muridae > Mus > Mus pahari. The sequence continues at coordinate 13,896,044 of NC_034603.1, read as the reverse complement.
GACCACAGATTCAGTAGAGCTTGATTGGTAGTTGCATGTTAATAAAGAAGGGAGAAGATCTAGAACACATTGGGCCACTCTTAGTGACATCAGGACTGCTGGACAAAGATTCCCACCACAGCGGCTCGTTTGGATCCATGTGAAGCTGGATCCGTCCCAGATGGTTTGGCTGACTAGATCTGGGACAGTCCTCTTTTAGGACAAAACGGCAAGAGACTGTGAAGCCCAGCCAGGAGGAAAACCCTGCTTTAATGCTGTTTTCCACACTTGCTGCTTCTTCTGGTTGTCTGTGATGTCAGTTGTTATTTGTGCTTCAAGACTGATGATACTAAGACCCATAAAAGGAGACCAACATCTAAAGCCACATAAGTAGTAAGAAGAAATCACAGTCCAGTATCCACATGCAACCCCTAAGGCTGTCTCTCCCTCCATCACACACTGCTCATAGTAGCCAACAATTAAGTTACTGCTTTTAAAAGTCTAAATGCAAGGGCTGCAGAGATGGCTCAGCAGTTAAGAATATAATACTGCTGTTGCAGAGGCTCTGAATTTGGTTCTAAGAACACATGACAGGTGGCTCACAGCCTCCTGGAACAGGAGCTCTAAGGGACCAGACATGCTGGTCTGTCCTCCCCAGGCTGCTTTATTCACACATGCATAGACACTCACAGAGATACATAGCATGTATTGATTATTCAAAAAGAACAAAAAACGCATCTTAGGAGGAACCTAAGTGCATTCAACAGTAGTCAGAGAGGAAATTAAATATAGAGTAACTACTTCTGGCTAGGAAGTGAAATATTGAGATGCTACTCATGGTATCATTTAGAAAAGTAGATTGACTAGTGTGGACTCTAAAGAGATGGTACAAACTATTGGATCTCCTGGGACAGTTGGGAGAGGCAGTAGGATAAAGGTGGGCACGAGGAGAGGATGGTGGGCATCATGGAGAAATGATCTGGTGTTACCATGGATTCTTGTTGGTTTGTATCCATTCTAAAGTTTAATTGAAGGAGATTTTCCTGCTTTTTAATGCTACAAAGGTGAGCTGGAGTTGCCTGGGTTATACTGATTTTTAGCCAAGATTCCCATCCTTCCCTTTAATTTTATGAAAACATTTAGATCTACAAATTCACTACTTACTGGCTGTTTCCCAAATGGTTCTCATCGTTTTCCCCAGATCACTCTCGCTGCTGTTGTGCACTAGGGCCATCTGAAGGAGACTGCCGTGTGCAATTTTTTACTTCAGCAAGGTGTTCGGTGTGCACCCTCCTTCACCCATCTACCACTAATCTCTCCATACATGTCTCTGTGAAAACTGTAATTGGGTCCTGCGCTT
>NC_034603.1:13889875-13894435 GCF_900095145.1 Mus pahari | reverse complement strand
AGAGAGAGAGAGAGAGAGAGAGAGAGAGAGAGAGAACAATTGTAGATAGGCTGGAGATTTGGCTCAGTTGTATAAAACACTTGTCTAGCACATACAGGGGCCATGAGAGCAATCCCAACACAATAAGAAACAGCCCCTACAACACACACACACACACACACACACACACACACACACATGCACACATTTAATAAAAAGAAAAAAGAATCCCCCTTTTCTACTTTACTTAGCTACTTTAAATTTCAGAATGGATTCATTTTTCTTCTTGGCCTTCTCTGACCTTCCTGCTTCCCCTCAGTCTTCCTCTAGACTACAAACTCAAAAGGAGGTCTTTGTTATTCACTGTGTATCAATCAAGTCCTCAGCAAAATGTTTGGTTCAGAATTCTTTAACAAACCCAGAAACAGTAACTGTCACTCTGCTANATACTTCCTTCTTAGGCTCCTCATTAGCAGCCTTAGAGGTTGGGTCTACCATCTCTATCCCTTAAGTACNGAAAACAGGACATAGTCGGAAGACTGTAACAGTTGTACAGCCGCCAGCACTGAGCTAGAATGAANACCTAAGGAGCGTTCCCCAAATTGGCCCTGCTAACTATGATGCGATCGATCCTCCTCCTNAGCACAGTAGGCATTTTAATAAACCTTTGCTGAATGAAGTAATGAATGTCGGTCTGAGTGAATCTGATTTNTACAAGTCCAGGCAGGGTTCAGATCTCCACCCTGACTCACCCTTTAGGGTGTTTTCCTGCTCCCAGGTCTTCCATGCTTCCTGTATGAACGCGGGTAGCCAAGACACACAAGTGCTGGACACCAGCAGACTGTGGCTTTAAGGTGGCATGACTTAACAGACCACACCTGGACTAAGATCTTGAGTCCTGAAACCTTTAAATAAGAAGAGACTGAGGCAGAGCGTTTATTTAGCCCCTAGATGCAGCAGGGATCCACAGCAGCTTGTGAGAGATGAAGTGAAAGGGAAAGAGGTATCCGAAAACAACAGGGCAGACCCAGCTCACAGGANGCTGTAGGCCTCTCTTTGCTGATNGCTTTTGGTACCACGTGAGNTGGGATTTGGGGGATAATTATCCACAATCACTTCCTTCTTGGGATCCATTCCTTATTAGCAGTCTGCATGCCTGTGGGAGAAACCCCAGTTAACTGCCCTGCTTTCTCCATGTACGGAGATGAAAGTCTCATTGCATTAATACCTCTGAAATGGTGCTGTAACTGAAGTCACAGCAAACTGCTCACTGGGGATCCCAAGCCTTGCAAACTAGTCTGGCTAAGCCTGCATGAAAAATGCAGCCCTGCCCCTCTGCTGCTAGTTAAGCTGGCTGGAACTTTTATGCATGCCTCCTACAGTATTTTAGACCCAAGCCCCCAAGCCCAGGCCCCTGCCCCCAACCCACAAAGCTGCCACCAGAGTCCTCTGTGGCTCCTAAACACTTGGCTCTGGCACTTGGGACATTTTATTGAGGCAGCTTTACTGGAAGGATCCAATTACAGGGTATGGCAAGTTAGATTCAATGCCCCNGTTAACAATGCAGCAGAGAACACTGAGGCTCCTTTAGCCCTTCCTGGTCTGAAGGGAATGAGCAGAGGTAATGGCTAACAGCNCCCAAGATGGCTGCTGCTTCTGGACATGAACACTCCACTGGGTTTTTAAAAAATCCTTNTATTTTTATTCATGTGTAAAAAGTAATACATCATAGTTGTTGGGGGGGAAGTCAAGCAATAGGAAGTAGGAAGAATAAAACTTAGTCTCTCCCCCTTGACTCTTAAAATCCCACATACTTCCCCTGAGGTAGACACTGTTTCCAGTTNGTTGTATATCCTTCCAGANTTTTCTTTATTATACTTGTAAAAAAAAATCATATCATAGTTAACGGTTTTCTGGCCAAGTTTTCTACAGCATATTTTTTTTCCTTTGCCATGTATACCATGGTATTTCCGCCATCTATCCTTATGAATCTTTATTCCTTCTAACTCAGACATTACGGTTTCTAGTGTCTGTGTTGTTCAGTCTTTGCCACTTCTGTTCAAGGTCCATCACAGTGGGAAGTCAAGTTGGGAGGTACCTGAAGCAGATGGTCACAGCCCATACTCAGTCAGGAAGCAGGAAGAGATGACTACCGGCTAACTCCTTAGCTTGCTTGCTTGCTTCATTTTATACAGCCCAAGCCAGGGATCCCCAGCCCAGGAGATGGTGCTGATCACATCAGTTAACTCAATCACAATAATCCCCCGCAGGCCTGCCTGAGACATACCTCTCCCAGGGAATTCATGGTTCTGTCAAATTAACAGTTAACACTAAACTTCATAGTCATGTGTATGCAGTAATGACAACCTTGAAGGTTCTCATAGTGTGNACTATATGTACTTGAAAGAATTTCTTGTTTCTTTTCCATTATTTGGTTTTTTTCCCGAGGCAGAGTCTAACTGTATAGCCCAGAATGGCCTCAAACTCACTGTATAGCCCAGGCTGGCCTCAGACTCCAAAGAAATCCTCCTTACCTGGNCTCCAAGTGCTAGTAATACATGTGTGCTACCATCACTCCTGGAGAGGACGTTTTATAAGGTAAAATTATCAGAGTAATTAATGACACCATGTTTCCAAGACATCGAGTTTAACCTTCCCTGTAGCCTGGGCAAACGTTTTGAAGACTTAAAAATATAATGGCATAATCATATGAGGAATGTGTTTCNTTCTCTCTGATTCTCCTCCACATGTTCAGATCTGTAACAAGCCCACGAGTAATCATGTTTTCAGCTTTGTAAGCAATCTGTCAGCTATTTATGAAAAATCNAGCAGATAGGGACTAAATGGAAATGCATTTCTAACTTATATATTATATAATGTACATTTTGCTGTTTTCTCTTATGAGCGTTCCTGATATTTCCATATAAATGTACAGAGAAATGTTTTATAATTATAAAAACTAACTGATAAGTTTTCCTTACCAAGTAATTCTACTAATCACAGAAAAATCCAAGGCAAAGTCCAGAGAGACTAGAATTCCCCCATGTGCCCTGTCTCCCTGCTCAGGTCCCATAGTTTTAGCATCTTGCATTGGCATGCACACACTGTTGTTTAAAACACATGTTTAGCTTAAGGCTTCTCTTGTTTCTATACTTAATAAGTTTAGATTAGCATATGATGCCATGGATATGTCCTTGTGTAATATCAGTACAACCATCTTGTGTTCCANTTACACATTTCTTCCCACTTCCTCCAAATCTCTGACAATTAACAATATGACTCTATTTTAAACTGTTTTTCGTTCTTCCTTTTTATAGNTTTTACCTTTTACAGACTGTCATGTAGTTGAAATCATACAACATGTANTACTTTCAAACTGGCTTCTTCTTGACAGTAAGCATAGAAAGGGTTTCCATGTATTACTCTAATAAAAANATTAACATGTGGATAATGTGTTTGTGGGCACACATGTCACAGCACGTGNTTGGAGGCTAAAGGACATCTTGGGAGTTGATTTTCTCCTCTTGCCATTAAGTAAGTTGTGGGGAATGGACTCAGGTCCCCAGGCAAGCACNTTCATCCACTGAGCCATTTTCCTGACTCACTCTGTGATTTGCTTNTCTTTATAGCCACCAAATAATATTCTGTTGTAGGGACATAACACAGTTTTCACTCANTTATAGAAAAAAAAGTTAGTTGTTTCTAACTCTTGGGAATTATGACAAAAAGATCCTNTAAATGTCCACNTGAAGAATTCTGTGCATATGTAAGGCTTCAAATGATCTGGTAAAATATGAAGGGATGAATANTTGCATTATGTGTAAAACTGAGTTTTCCTTTGTAAGAGGCTGTCGAACTATTCTCTAAAGTGTTTTGCAGTGCATCGTCTTATAGTCCTACCAGCCATGAGCAAATGTTCCCCTTGCCCTATTCTCTCACTAGTATTTCAGTATCTTTTTAAAATAGTCNTGTTGACACTGTTAGCATTTGAAGTCACATTTCTAAGCAATATGATGTTGGGCAATTTTTTTTATGCATGAGCATCTTTGAACAACTTTATATTCAAGATAGAGGTTTGTGCACTAACTTGATTTAGTTCTTCTACGTATAATTTTTATATATATATCCCTAATCAAGTATGTTTGGTGTATATCTTCTNCCATGTATGACTTTATTTTATCATTACTTTTAAAATTTACTTTTATTTTTTATTATAATATAATTACATTGTCCCATTCCCACGTTCTCCCTCCAAACCCATGCCCCCTCTTGCTCTCTTTTAAATTCACACACACACACACACACATTGTCTTAGCATTGCCGTAAAGAGACACCATGGCCAAGGCAACTCTTATAAAGGACAACATTTAATTGGGGCTGGCTTACAGATTCTGAGATTCAGTCCATTGTCATCATGGCAGGAAGCATGGCAGCATCCAGGTAGACATTGTGCTGGAGGAACTGAGAGTTCTATCTCTTGTTCCAAAGGCAAATAGGAGAAGATGGGTTTCCAGTCTTCCAGAAGACAGATTAGGAGGGAAGGTCTCTGAAAAACCACCCTCACAGTGAGACAATGTCTCC